>NC_143559.1:139185000-139485000 GCF_054136105.1 Typopeltis vanoorti
CATATCAGGTTTTTGTATGGTGTAAAGAACGAGTACTTTTCCAGTCAATTTGGTGTAAGGTGTTGAGAGCGTGATCCGAGAGGCCTGCTTCACTAAAATGGTTATATTTAATGTGTCTTGTGTGTTCTTTCTTACATATAGGGATTGTACGTCCTGTTTCACCAATGTACGGTAAGTTACAGGTGCAGTGGATGCAATAAACTCCAGGATGTGCCAATGGGAGGAGAGGATCCTTAGAGGAGTTGAATATGTTTTTAAATTTTGTAGGTGGTTTAAAGGTGGCATTGAGATTATAATAGTGTAGGATTCTGTTAATTTTTTCTGATAACTGTTTAATGTATAGGATGACTATGGTTTTACTGTAATCTAGATTCTTTTTTAATGATGTTTTATGAAGTACTTTATTAATAGTATGTTTGTTATAGCCATTATTTATAAATGTGCTGCTGATGATTTTTAGTTCCTGTTTCAGAGCTTGCTGGTTAGAGCAGATTGTTATAGCTCTGTTTTTAAGGGTGTTCATGACTCCATATTTTTGTGATGGGCGGTGGTATGAATTAGCATATATGTATTGGCCAGTGCATGTCGGTTTGCAGTAGACCATTAAGGATAGACTGCCTGAAGGAAGACGTGTGACTAGTGTATCCAGGAACAGGAGAGAGTTCTAATTTTCAATTTCAATAGTAAATTGTATGCGTTCATGTTGTTTGTTCAGGTGGCTAAGGAATGTATTTAGCATTTGTTGCCCATGTGGCCAGATAATGAACACATCCTCAACATACCTAAGCCACACTGTAGATTTTAGAGTGAAAGAATCAAGAGCACTTTGCTCAAAGGTTTCCATATAGAAGTTAGCAATGGGGGGGGGGGGGGGGAGGATAGTGGTGAGCCCATGGCCGTACCTTCTTTTTGAAGGTAAAATTTATTTTGCCACACGAGGTAACCGGAACGAAGTACGTGGACAAAGAGGGCCGTAATGTCGGGCAGAAATTTGTTCCATTGGAGAAGAATTGTGTCATTGATTGTGACATTTGTGAAGAGGGCAGAAACACCAAAACTGACTAATAACACTCGACAAAGTCATCTTTGTCGAGTGTTATGTTTTCAATTTTGTTTATAAAGTGTTGTGTGTTTTTTATGTAGGAGGGGGAATGGGCTACCAACTCCTTGAGTGTTGATGCTAATTTGTTGGCTAGGTGGTAATTAGGGCTATCCTTCCACAATTGGTCCAAGCGGCACATTTTGTTTGTGTACTTTTGGGACACCATATATTCTGGGAGAGCAGGCGTAATGTGGTATAAGTTTTTAAACCATGTCTGATGGCCATGAAGTGACGGACTTAAATAATTTCTCTGTTTTATTCTTTATCCTGTTTGTTGGGTTATAGTTTACCAGCTGATAGGTGCTGTTATCGGAGACTAGTTGATTCATCTGATGGATGTATGTTGACCTGTCAAGGATGACAGTGGCATTGCCTTTATCCGATTTAGTTATAATTATGTCTCGATTCGCTTTTAATGACTTGATTGCTGCGAGTTCCATTTTTGTAAGATTGTTATGTATGGTTTTCTTATTGTTCAGAACATTGCTGGTTTTTAATCGTATTTTATCGGCTATATGTAAATAAAATCCAATTTACTGACAGTTTTAGGTGCTATTGCACAGTTAAGGCCTTTATCAAGTAGCACAAGTTGGCCGCTATTTAAGGTGTGGCTTGATAAGTTGATCACATGGTTCTTGCTTGCAGGTAGTTGGTCGCTTCTTGTCTCCCTTGTTTGTTGTTCACTGTTGGAGCTGTTTACCGGGGAGGAGATCTCCTGATTGGTTGGATTTGTATGATTAACAGCCATATTTCGCCGTTGTTTCAAAATGTGAAATTTGGCCTTAGGTTTTTCTTTATTATTTTCTATGATATATTTGGCTGAATTGTCAGTAATTCTTTCAAGCACTTGTAGAATATCTGGATTGCAATTTTGAAACCTGATTTTGAGTTATCACTAGGTTTTTGCAGACTGTTTGGATTTCCTCTCTAAGTATTGCTTTCTCTGTGCAGTCATATATATGAAGTGCTTTAGCAGATGTAAATTTCTTTTTCAGCTTGATGCAGATGGGAATAAGGTTACTGTCTCTGCATCTCTTTAAAAAGGCCAGCCGATTAATCAAGAGGGAAATACGTATCTTTAACTTATCATATTGATTGCAATGCTTGTATCATTTCCATGAATGAAGAATTCTTTCTTTCAGGCTTACACTGTGATCAGAATACATTTTGGAAAATTATGGAGACAACTACCGTGTTTGAGTAAAACTTTAGTTTAATATAAACCAAAATCCACATTCGACGTTTCGACCTTTATATCAAGTTCATCTTCTGGAGCATATCCTTTTTTGTTATGTAGAGCATTCTTCTTTCCAAAGCTAATTCTTCAGCCATATGCAACCTGTCTTCCTGTTTGTTTGTTTTTTTAAGTTATTGCTTATGTCTCACTTCCATAGGTAAACATTGAAATAATGCATATATTAAAGAGCTTTCCTTTTAGGCATATAGGTAAATCTTCTAATAAGTACTTATTATACAACCAAAATGCTTTGTTTCCTCACGTGATTCATGTAGTTATTTCTTTCTTGTTTTTCATTAAAACTAACTGATGAAGGTAAATATAGCCCTCCCCAATTTCAATATGATCATCTGTTAATTTTAGGTTGGTATGATCTAAATTTGTCATCAGTTTGGTTTTGGTTAGATTAATCTTTAAACCTTTTTTCTCTATCAAGATTATTTAGTATTTCCTGAGCATATTCTTTATTTTTTTGCAGAAAAAACAATGTCATCTGCAAAACATAAGTGATTGAGATTTTTTCCATTGATGCAAATTTCATAGTTTTTCCATGAGACATTCTTAAAGACTTCTAAAGTAACAGAAAAGAATTTGGGTGATACAGGATCTCCTTGCCTCACTCCACTCCCAATAACAAATTCCTTACCCTGATGTTCTAGCTTTACATTGGCTGTTGAGTCTTGATATATAGTCATAATAATAGATATACTTTGTTGGGATAGCTTGTTGTTTTAAGCTGTTTATTATTTCTGAATGATATAGAGAATCTAAGGCATTTTCAAAATCTATGAGCACTAAATATGCAGGGAAATTATATTCATTTGCTTTTTTCTATTACTTGGTTAATAGTGAGGATATGTTTCTAAATGAGCTGCTCTTTTAAATTCAACAAAAACTTGAATTGTCTGATAAGAGTGCAATAATGTGGCAAGTGAATGTCCATGAAAAATTCAACCAATGAGAATTTGAATGAAGTATAGTTTCCTGGAAAGAGCAAAAAACATTTCGGTCTCTAGAAGTGCTATTAATGCAACTTTTAGCTGGCTAAGAAGATTGAAACAGAAATGTGGAATTAGACAAATTTTAATACAATGGGGAAAACTGAGCAGCAATACATTTTCGCTACTGATGAATTCAAAAAACGAGTTCAAGAATTTGTCAAGCAAAGATGGCCATAAACTAAGCAAACTTTTAATGCTTATGAAGTAAAGAAATTGAAGTGTTTATTAAGGAAAAGTTAGCATACAAGACTGAAATGGATGATGTTCTGAGAAATAAATCTGATTGGAACAGAAAGGGAAATTTTTATTGACTGGTTTATGCAGGGAGGGGGGGGGGGAACTTACATTATGAAAGATTTAGAATCATCTAATCTACAACAAAAAGCAGTTGTTGTCTTGGAAAATGTTCCTTTCTGTGAAATATTTGCTGTTTATCTGTAAAAAATGGATCCAATCAATGGACCAAGATATGATCCATTACCCTACAGTACTTGACAGAAGAACTTGTTGCTGAACTGAATGAAGAAGAAGAAAGAGATATTTATAAATATTTTTCAAAACTTTAGTTATCTTAAATGCAATTTATGAAATTCTGACTGTTTGGAACTTTGTCAAAAGCACTTAGTGTTATAATTATTATTACTCAGGACCTCCATAGAATCACAGAACTCATTGTGGAAATGCCAATATTAGACGATACAAAACATTTACTGAAAAAGAAAATATTGGTAAAAATATTACAAGAAAATCAGGAAGAGATTGTTGGTGTAGACAATGATTTCAAAACACCATTATCTATGTATATTATATGTAACACTGTTACCTACGTATATTTCAAGTATATTATCTAAAAAAAAATTAAAAAAAATCAGCTAACGTCTTTTTATTCCCATATACAGGGAGTAGGCGAGGCCATTTAGCCCTATCTAACTTTTGGAAACTGAGTGGGCAGTTCAATCTCCACTGGTACCAATCAGAGATAGATGGCCCAAGTCTATCACTAATTAAGCGGTACTCAGTGAAGAGAGACGGCTCAAATGTGCCGCCATCTCGTGGTCCCTAACCCTAACACAATATATTTAATGTCTGAAATAATGTGGGTTCTACGGTCGATTTTCTTGAGTTTACAGGACGAAAAACTCGAGTTTCCGGGAGGAAAAACCTGCTTGTCCATGCCAGAGATCGACTAACTCGGGAACCGGTCGAAAAAAGGCTTAGAAAAATTTCCTCTAGTCGCCGACTAGACTCGAAACCAAGTCTTCCTTCGTGCGGCCAAGCGCCGTGGTTGGCAAACGCCACATCCACTGATTTCAAGTATATCATCTATATAGATAATATACTTGAAATTATCTATATCAGTTTGGTGGTGGTGGTGGGGATAAAAATAGATCAGAAAGAAGTAGTGCATGAGCAGTACAATCATCATCATCAAATTCCTGACATGTACACTCAAGGGGTGTAAAGGATATGAGAATACTACATGAAAAATTTACATCATTAATAACTTCCTATCTACAATTTTCCTCCAAATCAATCTGTTACCTGTCAAGACTCCATTATCAGATCTTATATTTCTATCTTCTAAGGCACTCTTTATTCTATCAATCCACCTATACCTTGGTCTTCCTCTGGGTCTTTTTCCTGCCAACCTGGCAGAGAACACCGTTTTGCTAATCTTTCCTCTCCCATTCTGTTTAAGTGACCATACCATCTGAGATTAGCTCTGCTAAAACATTCCTGGATGCTAATAATGTCAAGTTCTTTCCTAATATACTCTTTGTACCTGCATTGTACCATGAGCAGCATAATGTAGACAAAATTCTGACTGCAATAAAACTATGTAATGTATAATTAATGGAGGAAACTAGCCTTGAAATGAAAGAAAATATATATTTTTTGCAAGCAAAGAATATCATTAACTGCATTGTTCAGCATCATGTTGAAAGTGTAATGGATTATACAGAACTATAGGAAATTACAGATCTCTCAGACAAAATGATTCAAAGCTAATGGTGTGTTATACACTGGGAAGAAAACATGAAATCAATAAACTTTTCCCCTTATAATTGTTTAAAAAATAATATTTGCAAGGTTTTTTCCTTTATTAATCAATCAAGAATTACAGCTACATCTATAATTGGATTTACACACACACACACACAAATATTAATGAGTATGCAGATTTTTACAAAAAAAAAACGAATGTGACAAATGATAACTAACACTGGGTTTAATAGGGCATAACATATCAGGTAACCAAAAAAGTACAGTGGTTTTCGGTAGAGTTTGCTGCAATAACTTGTTTTATTTTGTAGTGGTTTGCAGATGAAAATTTTTGTGTGCGTTTCATAAGATACAGATACATGTCAATCAGTGCACTCTAACTTAGTGTGCATTATTTTTCTGTGACTTTGAATACTTTTGATATTTTTAAATGTCAGTTGAACTTGGTGCAATTTGGATTCTTTACTTTACAAATTTAAACTCAGTTTGAAGGCTTCAAAAGCATCCTGTAAGATATGTGTGGCATTTGGAAAAGATGCGGTAGCAGTACATACTGCACAGAAATGGTTGAAAAAATTTGTTTCTGGTGATGAATCATTTGAAGATGCACCACATTCAAGAAGACCCTCCATTATTGATAATGAAGAATTATGTACAACTGCTGAAAATAATTCAAGATTAACATGTCAAGAACTTTCACAAATGTTTAATGTGAGAGGTGAAATAATTCATTTATGCTTGCATCAACTGGAAAACTCATCAAAACTAAGCAAATGGGTCCCACATGCATTATCAGATGACAATAAACTTCAAGGGCTATCCATTTGATCTTCACTTCTTTCATGTTATTAAAATGAGCTACCTATGAATTGCTTGCTCACTTGTGATGAAAAATGGATCTTGTTCTCTAACAGGAAGTGAAGTTATCATTGGTTGTTAAAAAACAATCCAGTACTGCACACTTCAAGGGCACCGCTTCATCCCCAGAAGACTATGCTTTGTGTGTGATGGACTGGAGCCAGTATTGTCCACCATGAGTTTCTCGCTGCAAGCCAAACAATTACAGTCATCCCTTGACTTAAGTCGGGGTTCTGTTCTATCTGGCAGGACGTAAGTCAATACATTAAATCAAGAGTTATAGGCGGTTAGGGACTTAACCATATTAAGTATACTGTCATTTTAATGTTTAAACCTTATAAACTGTACTGTATATTACTGCCACTATAAAACAGGAGAATAATCACCCAAATCTTCCTCCACAATCGCATCTTCATTACTCTTTCCCTAAAAGGACTAGGCCATGGTTCTTCCAGTGTAACCTTGGTTTTTTTTGATGAAAATGTCCAACGTGCTTTGCTTATTCCTCTTCTTTTCATCATAAATTAGTTTAATGTACTTTCCTTTTCACTAATAAGTAGTGTTCAATATTGGGGTTCATGTCTTCAGTCATTTTGAGACCGTTGCTAACTGCAGAGCATTTCTGCAAGATCCTTCACTGTGAATTGTTTAACTACCACTTCTTGTTTCTCTTTTTCCTTTTCTTATTCTTCCTCTTCTGCAATACACTGTTCCTTCAGTTTGACCAATTCTTCGTTGGTCAACTCTTCAGTGGCAGTTTCCATGAGTTGAATTACGTCATCATCCTTTACTTCGAGATTCAGATTGTTTGCTAGGCCCACTATTTCTTCACTCAATTTACAAAGGTCTTAATATTTTTTCAAGACTTCCAAAATCGTGCATAAACCTTCTTAATGTCTTTTTCCATATGCCACTCATACATTGAGAGGTTATTTCATCCCAAGTCAAAGCAATATTTTTAATAGCATGATAAATATTGAATGCTTTCCAGAATTACATGAGTGTCTGATAATTTCCTCTGGCAGAAATGGCATGTGAAAAAGTTCTCCGTAGATAATAAGCCTTAAACACTGCAAGCACTCTCTGATCCATCGGTTGGATCAATGAAGTAGTGTTTGGAGGGAGAAACATGACTATCTTGATCTTTGGGTGAAGATCACCGATGTAAGGTGGATGACCTGGAACATTGTCTAGAATTAATAAAATTTTAAATTCTACATTTTCTTTCACACAATAGCTTTCTATTTCACTTGCATAACAGTTGATTAAGGCATCCTCTAACAATTTTTGAGTCATGACTTCTTAGGAAGCATACTCTTCCAGCTCTGATAATGAGCTGGAAGAGTATGCTTCCTAATGTTTTTGAAGGCTCGTGGATTCTCACTGTGACATATCACAAATGGTTTCAGTTTATATCCAGCCACATTACCCCTAAAGAATCCTAATACAGTCTTTAAGAACTTTGAAACCAGGCATAGATTTTAGCTATTTGTGGATGACTGTTTGCTTGGGCATTTTTTTCTAAAACAAGACAATCTCATCAATATTAAATATCTGCTGTGGCAAATAATTTTATCCAATTTCTTCACAAACTTCATGGCGGCCTCCTCATTGGTACTTGCAGATTCACCATACATTTTCACATTATGCAGCACAAAAACGCTGCTTGAATCTCATGAACCAAACGGAAGAAGTGTTGAATTTGCAGTCGCAATTGGGCTCTGCTTCCTCCTTCAACATGTTGAAGAGACTTAGTGTGTTAGTGGTTATGGTCACAGTGCTAAGGGGTATGTGCATTTGGTTCAGGTCCTCTATCCATGATGCAAGTAGCTTTTCCATATCACCAATAAGATCTTGTCATTGCTTCGTCACTATTGTCGATTTAATGGAAGCAGATCCTTTCCCAGCCTCTATGATTTTATCCATATTTTTCAAAATGGTCGTCACTGTAGAATGAGACCATCCGAGCAAATTCATTTCAAAATCAATTACTTGCTTCTTTCTGTGATTCTTCACCAGGTTTTTTTGATTAGGCAGGTAGGGACCATGTTGCACAAAAGATTGCAAAATATTTAACAATAAATACACCAACCTATTTCTCAAACCCAAAGTCAACAGAGGAACTGTTGGAGACACGTGACGATTGCCGATGGAGGTTGCCGCTAAATGCACTCTTGCCACTGCGCATGATCCATTGTTGCTAAATAGAAACCTTTTTACTTTATGCTTGCTTGCATCTTGTTCGAAAGTATAGTCTAAAATGTTATTTATTCCCTTATGGGATCATGGATGTATCTTCAAGCAGATGTATCTCGAACAGATGGAAGTCAAGAGATGATTGTACAGCAGAGATCTACTTGATGCAACTTGAGCTTGTGCAGGACACATTGCTTTAGAAACAGCTAGGACTAGTTAATTGGAAGAAAGTGCTATTCTTACAGGACAATGCAAAACCTCATACTGCAAAACTTACCTGTGAGAAGAATTGTGCTTTAGGATGGGAAATACTCCATCATCCTGCACATTCTCCTGACATTTCTCCAAATGATTATATTATCACCTTTTCTTGGTGCTAGACAATCACATGCAAAATAGACAATAAAACAGAGATGAAGCGGAAGTTGCTAGGTTTATTACTTCTAAAGACAAATCATTTTATAAAAGCAGAATTCACAAACTTATATCTCATTGGGAAAGAGTTGTGGACTGTGAAGGTACTTTTTTTTTAATGGATAAAACATTTTATTAAAATTTCTGCAGTTGTTTAATTGGTTACCCGAGAGATAGTTAAATCAACTAGTTTCACCACATATACTAGTGACTTCTAGGTTAGGAAGAACCAAAAAAATATGATAAGCAGGAAACATGAACCATTACATAACTAAAACTGAACATGTAGGAATAGTTACACAAAAGTAAAAAAATGGAAACCAGCAGAGCATGGAAGCTGGCATAGGTCAGTCATTGTTCAGTAGGTATGCATGATAGTTGGCAGAAAAGTTGACGTCTGTTGTATGGAGAGGTCTAATAAGTGACTTTCATATATCACATAAAAACATTCTTTGGTTTCTGTTGTGCCTTGTGAGGATAACCATCATAGCCTCTTTGATGCTGCAGGTGCTGAAGTTGTCTTCTCTGTAAGGCACAGAGCTCTTGTCCCATTCAATACTGTGGTGAGTGTGGGAGAAGCAGAAAGCTAGGACTGAGTTGTCTTCTCTGTTGTTATTAACATTTTCAGTATACTCATTTTGTCTAGTTTCCAAACTTCTAGATGTTTGCCCTATGTGAGCAAGGCCACAAGAACATTGAATACTGTAAACTTCAAGAAGTTTATTTAAAGGGTTGTGGTCATTAGGTGAACTTAACAGAGCTTGTATAGTCACAACAGGCTTGAAAGCATTCTTATGTTATGAGATTTCAAGAGATTGGCAATTTTGAGAGAAATAAGAGTTCAGAAGAAGCCACTAGCATATGTGGCAAAACTAGTTGGTTTAACTATCTATACTATGACCTATTAAATCCAGTGTTAGTTATTATTTGCCACTTACAAATTCCAATTTGCAAATTACATACATATTCTTTTCACTTTTTTTTTTCTTTTTTTAAAGTTCAGATCCATGCAGAAAAGATTGCAAGTGATATTATGTATGCAGGAGAGAAAAATACAGATATATTTCTTGAACTGAAGGATGTAACCTTTGGGGAAGACACAGTGAGAAGCTATCTTTGCAAATTCTTGCTTCCTGTTCATCCAACAGAGTTCCAGAGAACACATATAGAATGAAATCACAGGAAGAGAAGTTGGTTCTTTCAGTTTGAAGCTAGACAATAAATGGATGTTGACCAAACAGTGCTCATGTTCACACAGTTTTTGAAGAAAGTGAAGGAATAATTGTGGCCTGTTCAGCAGAACAGTGTATATGGAAATACCTACTGAAGAGACAAGGCAGAAACAAAAGGCCTATAAGAGAGAGAGTGAGTGATCAGGGTGAATATATTTATTCTACGAAATATATATATTGAATGATTATTATTATTAGTAAGAGACCTCTAGGCAGTCAGGGATTAGGGAAGACACATACTACCTGCACAAGCTGTCATACCTGTTCATTCATGCTACTTGCAAATATGACAATAAATGGCAATCCATACCAGTCAAGTAGCATTCCATGAGAGAAAAATCTAGCTCTCACTAACTTCTTGACAGAATTCCTTCTCAACTTTCAAGGATTTTTCAAAATTTCATCCACTGCTATCCTGTATGACCCTTTCAGAAGCTTGTCTCAATCATATCACCCTTCTTTCTTCAGTGTTCTAGTGTCTGCAGTGTACAAATACTCAGTCTGTCTTCATAATCAGTATTCCACAATCCTGACATTTTTGACAATCTCCTTTGCACTCTCCACTGTATCAGAATCACATTGAACTGACATCCATTCACATGTCCACAATTCCAGCCTATTCAAATCATTCTGCAAGTGCTCCATATCAGCTGCATGTCACCAGTGAAATCCTTCCCAATGTCATTAATGTAAAGATTGAGTAAGAATTTACTCCAAATCTTGCAGACTCACATCCCTCATATACCACTGTAAAATTTTATGTCGGATGAGCCATTGTAAAATTTTTATTTTTTTTTTATCTTAAGAATATTTAAGATGTTATATATTTAAGAGGTTGTCAACCGCACCTTTTATTCCTTTTACACATGCACTTTAGGCCTAGCTTATTTCTTCTACTTTACTCAAAACTATAATCTACTTAATATAGACCTCACTATTAATCCTTTATAATCTTCTTTGGGTCTGCACTGCTAGTGAATGACCTTTGGTATTAGTCTATCCACGATAAACAGGTTACCAACTCTCAACCTATGCAATTTAGAAAAATTTATTTGTTTAACGACTGCGCCATTCGAAATTATATATATAGCTTGAGTACGGTAACCCCCCCGAGTTACGTAAGTAATGTGTTTCGTAAACCTTTACGTAACTTGAATTTTACGTAAGTCGAATTTGTAAATTGCTTAAGTGTAACTTCGTAAGAAATTATTTTGAAATTAAGAAATCCATTGGGGTTTTAAAGCTACAAAATCAGATCTACTCTGATATTTTCTATTTCATTTAAAAAAATCCTGGTTATAATCTCAAATGAACTTCTCATTGTGGCTCATGAACCACAGTTTGAAAAACAGTACACTATCATATCACTTCTCTTTTTTCTTGGTCACAAGTGTCTACAGTCCACAACTTTACAATTTATCCTCATACTCTACATTCCATAATCCAGTCCTTGTTACTCTTCTTTGCACTCTTTCCACAACTTATTTATCCTCTCCAAACCCAGGAGAACACATCAGGGCACACTAATTCATGTGCAGTGATATCAAGGTCTTGTAAAGCAAATGTAAATTTGCTTACATGTCACTGTTTGTGGCATGTAAGCAAATAAAAGATTATCCTCTGGGTTGTATTTGCAATTTTTTTTTCAATGTGACCTTTGAATTTCAAATACCTATCCACCATAACTCCAAGACCCTAGCCTCAACAGTTTTTCATAGCATAATCCCATCAGCATATTACACTGGTGGCATCATCAACAAACTATTTAACATCTTCTGTCAGGCCCTTCCTGATATCATTAATGTATAAATTGAACAATAATAGTTCAAGAACTAATCACTGGGTTACCCCACTCATCACCTTAAATCTGGTAGATTCAAAACCTCCATACACTGCTTTTTGATAAATATTTATCAGTTACCCACTTATCCAAGTCAATAGTTTATATTTCAATCTCATATTCTCCAGTTTATGCAACTGCCATAGAAAAATCCAACAGCATCACAGTATATAATAATAATAAGCTAATGGCTTTTATTTGCTTATAGGAAGTAGGCGAGGCCTTTTAACCCTATCTAGCTTTTGGAGACTGAGTGGGCAGTTCAATCTCCACCAGTAACCAATCAGAGATAGCTGACACGTGACTATCAGTAATTATAGGCGGCTACCAATGAAGAGACCGGCAAACAAGTGCTGCCATCTCTTTGTAACTAACCCTAACAGGATGTGTTACTGTCTGAAATAACATGAGTTCTGCAGTCAATTTTCTTTAGTTTATGGGACAAAAAAAAGCCACTTGTCCATATCCATTCCCTTTATCCAACTCAGCTATGACATTATTATAAAATATGAGCAAATTGTTAAAACACTGCCCTTTATTAATCCAGGCTATTCTTTGCAAAGCATAGCTTGTCTATTATTGAATTCTTATTCAAGTTAGGCAGCAGTTCTCGAAGCTCATTCTCAAGCTCTTCATCCAGTGTAGTTGAATCACATTGCACCATGTTACATACATCTTGTTGATAGAACTTAACAAAGTGAACATTCACATTATTTGAACACTCGTCTGCTTCTGACATGACTGTACCATCTGCCTTCAGTAAAGTTATTCTTCCACATTCATTCTTTCTTTTAGCTGCAACATAAACTTCTTTTGGGTTGTCTATAGACCTAGACACCCAATTTCATTTCATGCTTTGATTTAGCTTTCTGTGGAATACTCATAACTTTTGTAGTAGTATTTGTAGCGTTTTGTTGTATACTAGTGTAGATGTTAGTGTTTTTTAGTGTATATAGTATTTTATCACATACTTTTAAATATTTCAATATTTAGTAAATGTTTGAAATGACGCCAAAAAAGGGCAAGAAATGTAATGCTAAAAAAAGCCACTGCAGGCGAGAACAAGGTTAGCTCTGCTATCGAGGTTATTCAGGAGGTTAACGAAAATGAATTAACCTCAAAAATAGCGAAGTTGAAGCAGATAATCAGAGAGACGACACAGGAATTGCAAAAAGTCGAGAGGCGTTTAAATGAACAAAGGGAGAAAAAGAAAATTAAACAAGAAAATAAGAAACAATAAAGAAAGGAAACAGGAGGAAACAAGGTAAGTCAGGAAATAACAGAAATCAGGTAAGTGAAGTTGTTAGTAAAAAGAAAAGTTATTTGGTATGGTGACTCTATAATAAAATATGCTATAGATGAGCGAGTTATAGCACTGAATTTTCATGGAGTGAAAACTAAGAATATAAAGGAAGCAATTCAAAAACAGAAAAGTAAACAAAATCGTAGTTGTAGTAGGTACGAACGATTTAAGTGGTGATAAGTTCAGTATGAGAGACGACATGAAAGGGTTGTAGGAAGAGGTGAGAGTGAAGAGAGAGAAAGTGAAATTCGTTAGTATTTTACCTCACTATGATAAAAATGAATTAAAAAGAAGGGCAAATGAATCGATGCATATGGCGAAGACTATGTAGAAGTATGGATGTGTGTTTTTGGATGTGTGTGGGGTGAGTTTGAGGGAAGATTGGATTTGTATAAGAGGGATGGCCTGCACCTGAATGAGTTTTGTACAGGAGTCTAGAAAAACTAATAACTGGTATGAGACCTAACACAGAGAGTCAGGAAACTAAATTATAAAGAGAGAAATGGTGTGAGTGTAAGAGCGACAAAGTTATATAACTGTGTTAATGATGAGAATGGGCTTTGTCATGGAAATGTTGATGAAGAGAGAACGATTTTGTGTTTGTATTCGGACCCATCATATGTGTGCAAAGATGTCTACATGTGTAAGGCATTAGAGAATAATAGACCTGCAAGTTGTCTGAATGTTTCAAGCAGACTGCAGACAAGACAATACAAAATAACAAACAAGTACATTATTATGTCTGTACACGAATGCTAGGAGTATCAGAAACAAAGGGATAGAGTTTGTTGCCTTAGTCAATATGTTGCGACCTCAGATTGTAGGTATTAGTGAGACCTGGCTATCAGACATACTAACTGGTATCGAGTGCAAAGGGTACAGTATTTTTAGGAAGAATAGAGAGGAAAGGAGAGGAGGGGGCATGCTGCTAATGATATCGGATGACTTGAATCCAGTTAGAGTTGAGACCTATGATTTTAGTAATACTACTAACAATATTTCATGTGGCAGTGAGTTTGAAGCCATCTGGTGTGAGGTAGAATCTAACAAGACTAATTACATAGTAGGTGTTGCTATAGACCTGGTGGATCAGTTGTTGGTGATGAAGAAATGCATCACCAAATAGAAAACATAAGCATGAAGAGAGTAATCATAATGGGAGACTTTAATTATCCAAATATTGATTGGGTAGCAGTAGAATCCCATGAGAAGAATGAAAATGCACTTATTGAGCTGTTGTGGGACAACTTCCTCAAGCAGCATGTGACAGAAGGAACTCAAGGGCAAAGAGTGTTAGATTTGATTATAGTGTCAGAGGGTGTTTCAGTTAAAGATGTAACTATTCTGAGTCAGGTTGGTGACAGTGATCATGCGGTACTCACTTGGGAAGTGACTAAGTTTATGAATGTTCCATTTAGGAGGACAAAGTCTGACTGTCACCTCCTCGTGGTGCTCTCTGGATGATCTAACGACAGCAGCATTTCTTCTTTTCCCCATCATGGAGACAAATTTCAGTGATTATACTTATGCTACCGTGTATGGGGCAGCCGACATGACTCTTGATTTGGAAATGATGTCAGAGTTGAGAAATGAGCAAATCATTCCACTGATTACAAGAAATATTAATATCATCCAATGTAATTTAAATGGTATCATTACCCCAGCAAGCAAAGAAAAACTAAATGAACTATTACTACTAGCTGACAAACATGATGCTGATATTATCTGCATCCAGGAAACCAAACTTTGACAAACTAACAGACTAAACATTAAAAACTATGAAATCATAAGACAAGATAGGCCTACGGACTAAAATGGAGGAGGGTTTCTGACACTAATTCGAAACTTATCATATAAAGTTGTTGAGCTAGACATAGTATCAGAAGGAACTGAAATACAAGGAATCGAAATACTGGAACCAAGTAAAAAGCCATTAAACATATTCAATTGTTATCATCCTCCTGACAAACCTGGACCAAATCTTTCCAACCTATCCCATCTCATCGAAGAAAACTCCATTATCTTAGGAGACATGAATAGCAAACACCTGTTATGGGGCTCTGAGGAAATAAACCCAAGAGGAGAAAACCTGAGTAATTTCTTAGATGAAACAAGGAGGACTAATAACTCTCAACAGTGGAGATCCTGCTTATCTGTCTCATTCTTATGGTACAAAAAGATGCCCTAGATATCATTGCGGTGTCTCCTGATCTTCACGACAAAGCTATTTGGTCTGTTTTGGAACAACTAGGAAGTGACCATACTCCAATATTAATCAATCTGAACCCAAAAATGACTAGATCCACCCAAAAAAGAAAATATCACTGGAACTTCCAGAAGGCAAATTGGGAGAAATACAAGGATGAAGTAAGTAAAATGCTGAAAGATCACACATACCTAAATGCAGCAAACAAAAGTATCCCAAAGGGCTACAGGAGAAAAGTTATTTCAAACTACACAAAGGTTCACCAGGAACTTGCAAGTAAAATAACTAAACGAAATGAATTATTTAACATCTTAAAAATTGGAAGCTCTCCAGAAACCAGGATCGAGTACAACAAGATAAATGCTGAAATTAAACAAAAAATATAATATATGACAAAGAACTAGGTGGCAAGAATTTTGCCACAACTTAAATCCAAACACTTCAGATACCAAACATTGGAAACTGACTGCTAATTTACAAAGAGCCCTACCAAAGATAAGTGAGACTAACATGCTAAACGATCCAGATGAAAATATCAAAACTGGAGATAGGGAGATCGCAAATACCTCGGACTTTCATTTTCAAAATATAAGCAAACTAGAGATGAATACTAGAAAAGACCATCAAATATCAAAACAGGCTCGACAGCAGAAAAATGCTACAAATCCATTTACAATCTCTGAATTGGGAGATGCCTTGGAGAGACTAGATATAAATAAATCATGTGGACCAGATACAAGGAATTATGATCAACCATCTTCCTTCCCTAGTCCTAGATTGGCTATTTCGCCTATACAACAATAGCCTAAAACAAGGAAAAGTTCCAAAAGACTGGAAGACAGCCACAATCATACCAATCTTAAAGCCTAACAAACCACAGGACCAACCAAGAAGTTATAGACCAATTTCACTGACTTCAATTCCAGGCAAATTCATGGAAAAAATGATACTCCAACGTTTGAATTACTATCTGAACAAAAATAGTATACTACCAAATTTTCAGGCTGCCTTTAGAAGAAATCACTCAACAACTGATCAACTTTTCTACTTAACCCAGACAATCCAAGATAACTTCCAGACCAAACCTACCAAATCCACCATTGCAACTTTTACAGATTTTAACAATGCCTTTGACAAGGTGTGGAGGTAGAAACTCTTTTCCAAACTTTGCCAAATTGGAATAGAAGGGAAAGTTCTTAACTGGATCTAAGACTTTCTAAGAAATAGAACAATTCGAGTTAAAATAAGTAATACATTTTCCAAGAAAGTGAAAATAAGACAGGGACTCCCTCAAAGTAGCATTTTTGAGCCCACTTCTTTTTTCCATCTACTTAAATGACTTAGATAAAAATATAAATAAAGAAACAAAGATAGCTATTTTTGTAATAGATTTCACGGTTTGATATGAACACAGATGATTAAGAAAATAACTATTTATTAACTTAAAAGCTAATATTTCGCTCGTATTATATCCAGCATCTTCAGAGCACAAAACACAAAGTTTGTTACAAATGCAAAACAACCACAATCCGGTGTAACTGTGGGACTAGTAAAAGTAATTGCAGCATGCAACACAAGACTAAAGTCCTAATATGGCACCATCTAGGTTAAAAAAAAAAAAAAAAAAATTCAAAGTTTTGAAATGATAGTCTTAGAAAGTTTGAAAAAATGAAATAAAATAAAAGTAATAAATATTAATTTGGTCTTAAGATGACTGTCTTCCAAATCTTTGGTAGATTTATACAGCCATATACTTAGGGTTTGGAGTATGTTTTAAGGCTTCTGTTGATTCCAGGAACAACCTCTCTGACTTGTAGAAGCTTCTGTGCATTACTTTTGTTTCTTTCCAATTGATCCTGTGTGCAGGGAGTATCCAAAGCATGGTCTACCAGACCCGACTTGTCATAGCGAAAGTGTTGGATATATTTTTTGCATTCACTGAGGCAGATGTCCACAGCTCTTCCTGTCTGTCCATAGTAGGCTTGATGGCAAGAACAGGGCACTTCATAGACTCCTGGATGTGATAAAGGAGTGCCTTAGGTGAACGGATGAGAGTTGCTAATTTTACGTAAGGTTTAAATACTGTGCGTAGTTGGTGTTTATTAAGCACCCTAGATATCTTTTCAGATAAGCCTATCCCTAGCTAAGCCTACCCAAGCATAAAGATAGCTATGTTTGCTGATGGTTTGCTGATGTATGGTAATTGCATTGCAAAAGAGTGATGAAAAGACCGATGTATCCAACTATCGACTGATTGGTATCTCAGGAGTGGTGGTGAAGATTTTGGAAAATTAGCTAGGGCTTGCATTCAAAAATGGGTTGACATTGAATCTCTACTTTGCAATGAACAACATGGGTTTATTAAGGGAATGTCATGTTTTAGCAACTTGCTTACATTCTATAACAATGTTACCATTGAACTAGACAAGGGGAATGGATACACCATGATACTTTTGGATTTTGCTAAGGCTTTTGACAGAATACAGCATTGCAGACTGCTACATAAATTGGAGAAAATGGGTCTAGGTTATAGAATATTAGCACGGATAAGAGGATGGCTGACTGACAGATATCAAAAAGTAGTATATGGGGGATGTGAGTCTATAAGATACACTGGTGGTGTACCACAAGGATCAGTACTTGGTCCACTGTACATTAATGATATTGGGAAGGATTTGACAAGTGACATACAGCTATTTTCTGATGGTGCAAAGATAGGTAGGGTAATCAGGAATGCTGCTGACATGCAGTACTTGCAGAATGATTTGAATAGGCTGGAATTGTGGGCATGGGAAAATGGATGTCAGTTCAATGTCAGTAAATGTAAAGTCATTCACTTGCATGATTAGATATCCAATGTCGTATTATAATGGTGGGATTAGGCTAGAAGAAACTGATGAGGCTAGGGATCTTGGGGTGTTAATAGATAGGAAGTTGAAGTTCAGGGGGGCCATGTGGCAAAGATTGCAAATACAACTCAAAAGATAATTGCAATGCTGAAACAAATATTCACATGTAAAGATAATGATGTTATTTTGCCTCTTTACAAAGCCTTGATAAGACTTCGCTTGGACTATTATTCGCAGGTCTTGTCTTCATTGTGATTCTGATATACTGGAGAGAGTATAAAGGAGAGTGTTAAAAATGATATCAGGATTGTGGAATACTGAGTATGAAGACAGATTGAGAATTTGTAGACTGCAGACACTAAGAGATAGGAGAAAGAGGGGAGATATGAATGAGACTTATAAACTTCCGAAAGGGTCATACAGGATTTTATTGATGAAAATTTTTCAATTTATGAAGGACGGAGAAAGGACAAGAGGGCATCCTTGGAAGCTGAGAATGATGGCTGCTAAGAAGGGGTTAGGACTAGATTTTTCTCTCATAAGGTGGTGTGTGAATGGAATGGATTGCCATTGGCTGTTGTGAGTTCAAGCAGTGTGAATGACTTCAAGAATAAGAATGATAGCTGGTGTATGTAGAATGTGACCTCCCTCAATTAGGCCCTGACTACCTAGAGATCTCTCTTAATAATAATAATGCTTAATAATGTTGCAGATATCTATTTTACTCACGCCCTATTTGTTCCACGAACTCTCAGGACAAATTCAGTTGGTGCATCATTTAAGCACCTTTTCAAAAACTACCTTATTCCTATAAGATAGCAACTGATAAAAGTTTTGTTATTATAGAATATGCTGAACAGATAAGGGATGGAAATGGATGTTGAATTTGTATGCAGTTAAGAATAAGGTGAGACTATATTTTTCTCTCACAGTAAGCAGTGAGTGGAACAGTTAGCCTGTTGAAGTAGTGAGTGCATCTAGTGTAGATGAGTTGAGGAGAAGGTATAATAGCTGTGTGGGCGATATATGGCCTCTCTTGAGTTCTTGACTTAATGTAGATAATAATGATAATATCAAAGAGAACACTAACTTGTAGGAATAACGTAGTTATTTTTTCACTTAGCGAGGTTTTGATATGATCACATCTAGACACACAGATACATGATCACCTGGGCTATGTGGAGACGAGAAGTTATAAAAATCCAAAAGCAAGTAACATATCTGTCCAGTGGAATTTTGCAAAAAGGCAGACTGAAGGAATGTGGTCTTCAAAGTCTGAGAAAGAGGAGGAGATTTGACTAAAACATATCAGCTGGTAATGGGATTTTAGTATGATATCTGTGGGCTACAAAGATCTTGCAACTCACAGCAAGCATGAGTGAGAACTAAGAATCCATGTGGAATATGAAGAGTATGGTCAGAAAGCACAAGAGATCAAAGTTCTTCTCATGATGTGTGGTTAGCAATGAGTGTATTAAGCTGTAATACACCCACACTCAATTTTCTTTAGTTTTGTTATGAGTATGCCTTCAGTGAACATTTTCATGAATGGATACATTATATATTTAGAAATTGTGTGACCTGTAAAGGACCTTTTTTGTATAAGTCACATATGTGCTAAATATTATTATTATTACCCCAAGACCTCATGGAGTCAAAGACTCATCTGGGAGGTCCTTTTATCACACACACAGCTCATCATACTGTGTCTTAAACACATTCAAACTCCCTGCAGACACCACACTCTTAAGCAAGGCATTCTGATCATTTACAACTCTGCACGAAAAATAACCTGCCTCTCACTCCCCTACTCACACCCTCTTTATACAGTTTCCAGGGAGGGATGACCTCTGGTTCTCCCCCGATCTCCCACTATTTTCTGTAGAACTTCTCCAGCATTGATCCTATAACAACCCCTTATGAACTTGTAGGTCTCTATCATATCTCCCCTCTTCCTCCTGTCCACCAGACTTCGAAACTACCTTAGTCAGTTGTCTTTGGACCCTTTCCAACATCTCTTCATCCTTCTGAAAACCAGGTGACCAAATCTGGGTACAATAGTCCATATGAGGCCTAATCAAAGCCATATACAACAGAACAAGAATCTCCCTACTTCTACAAGTTAGTGTCCTCTGAATCATTACCAGAAGCCTTTGTGTTGTCTTCATAATTTTGGCTATGTGTCCCCTAAATTTCAGATCCTTATCCACTACCACCCCCAGATCTCTTATTTCCTTCACCTCCAACAATATATTCTCACCAAGCATAAATTCTGCATGCCATCTTTGTTTTCTAAATTTTAAAACCTTACATTTCGCAACATTGAACTCTCATCCCCATTTCCATGTCCAATCACTCAATTTATTCAAGTCTTCTTGCAAGGCCACAACATCTGCACTACTCCTTATGGTTCATCCCAACTTTGCATCATCTGCAAACAACTGAATATCTCCATCCAAATCTTCGCCAATATCATTAATATACAAGTTAAATAGTAATGGCCCTAAAACAGACCTCTGAGCCACTCCACTAGTGACTTTCCTTTTCCTGGATATCACAACTTGTTCATACCTATCAAATAGCCAGTCTCCAATCCAATGTACTAATCTAATATCCAACCCCATCTACTCTAGTTTCACTGTCAACTTATCACGGAGGTACTCTATCAAAAGCTTTTGCGAAATCCAAGTATATTACTGTGTATCCTTCTCCTCTGTCCAAGGAAGCAGTCACTTTATTGTAATAAGTAAGTAGATTACTAAAACATAACCTCCCTTTAGCAAATTCATGCTGTCAATCAAAGATAATACCATTGTTGTCAACCCAACTCTGGATCTTAGTTCTCACAAGCTTCTCCAACAACTTAACCACAACACCTGACACACACAGATAGGCCTATAGTTTGATGCTTGAGTTCGATCACCTCCTTTATGAAGTGGCACAATCTTGCCCTCCTACCACTCCTTAGGAATTTGACTGAGTGCAAGACTCGCATTAAAAAAAATATGTTAAGGCAGGTGTCAACTCCCTGGCACATTCCTTCAGAATACGCGCCGATATATTATCAAGTCTCACAGCCTTATTAACATCTAATTTGCTCAACTCCCCATACACCTCTTGTCCATTTACAGTCAGTCTCTCCTCCCCATCATCAACTGCTCTCAATCTCTCCATGACGTCACAATCACAAGATTGAAAGACCTTTATAAACTGCTCATTAAATATCTCCACCACACATTCCGCAACAGCTGTCTTTATACCATTTTCTCCAATCAATGTCATCCTTCCATAATTATTCTTTCTTTTGCTGGCTACATATCGAAAGAACTCCTTAGGATTCTTTTTGGCTTCATTAGCTAACTGCTGTTCGTACCTCTCTTTAGCTACCCTCACCAACCAAGTCACCCTCCTTGTCTAGTCTTTGTAGACCTCATGGAATTGGTTATTTCCACATCTCTTATGCTGCCTACACAATGCCCTTTTTCTCTGTATCGCATGCTTAATCTCTTTATTCATTCATCTAACACCTACTTTATTTAACCTTCTCACCTCTGGAATACATTTAGACATTGCATCTACTAGATAGTTTTTGAAAATCCCCCATTGATCTGTTTTCCAGCTAACTCCTCATTCCATGCTACACCCGTAAGCCATCTCCTGAGCTTTTCATAATCACCCCCCCCCCCCCTGTAGTTCCACATATACCCTTTTCTTACAGAGATCCTCACACTGCTGGCAACCACCCAGGTAATCACCTCATGTAATATGTAATAATAATAACAAAGATATAAAAAATAACAGATTCAGTTTATACATAAATGAAAATGAAAAAAAAAAAAGAGCTGAAGAGCATGTATAACTGAAAAAAGTGACATGAGCAGTGGGTGAAAAGAAGCAAAGTTTTCTGTGAGGAAATGTATGTGTGGTTTTGCACACTAGAAATGGATGTTACTGAGGTTGGAACTATGTCCATGTATGGTGTTTGTAAAATGAATGTTGTGTTGTTGTCGAGTCCATTGAAGAGCTTCTAGATATGGCAATGGAACTGTAGAACTGCTTTGGCAATCTGTTGAGCTTTGATGGAGTAGAGCTTTTCTCTAGGGTTATTGTCAATTTTCTCTAGAGCAACAGCAATTGGTGGACAACAATAGATATGGGCAGGTGTCAGTTCCACTCCTGGACAGTTCTTGCATGCTTCATAGCTTCTACTACTGTCTGGCTGAATTTTCATGCCTTTAAAATGTTCTGTCCTTAGTCTGGTGATGATTGTGGTTCTCTATTTTCATTAATTTGACTGATTTCATTCTTCTTCTTGAGTGTTTGTTTTACCAATCTAATTTTGGTGACAGAGTTATCATCAGTTAGTGATAGTGGGTGTAGTTTTTGAGGTAAACGTCTTGCTTCTTTGGCTAGACTGTCTGTGTTTTAATTGCCTTCAATATTTACACAGGCTGGTATCCATTGCAGTACACAGTTCTTATTTTTCAAATTTAATGTTTTTAGTTATTCATGAATTTCCTGTGTGAGTTTTGTTTTTTTAATGCTTCAAGTTCAGATTTAGAGTCGCTGTAGATGGTTATTCTTTTTGTAATGTTTATTAATGGATTTGAGAGATAGAACTTGAGGGCTGTTAATTCACAAGTGAAGTTTGAGGCTATTTGCCAGCTGAGGTTTTGATTTGCATTTCCTCGCCTCCAGGTAGAGTTAAAAAAAAAACCATGAACTTTGTTGGTTGAGTGCTTCATCAGGTGATCCATCAGTGTAGGTAATGACATGATTTAGATTATTTAAGTGATGAATAGTGTCAAGGCCTTTTATTTTATTTTCTTCCTGTGAATCCTTTTTTGAACAAGGTTCTAGGAGATTTAAGTTTATCATTGTGTTTTTTGGTAGAATAGTGGAAAGGAATGGCTCTTTGCTTATTTCAATGGACAGGTGTTCCAAGTTGATCTGTTTTCTAATTTCATGATTGTATTGTAAAGTGTTGGAAGTTAGTTTTTTCACTTAGTAAGACCATAAATTATATATTTAGTTTAATCCTTTATCCAAGTGTAAGTAACTTTTGCAAGCGTAAGTAACAAGTATAAGTAAAAGTTTGCGCCTGAAGTATCTTGAGGATTGGGGCAACTCGTGACAAAGGTGGACAGACCTCACATCACTGCAAAGCATATCTCCTTGCAGACATGTATAATGCTGTGCATTATGGGAAGGGTCACTACCCAGACCGGTTTCGACCTTCATTGAGGTCTCTTCAGTAGGAGCCAGACTCAGAGGTGATACCAAGGTTGAAGCAATGCAGAAGTCATATTTTGCCAAAAGGTGTCAAACCTTATTATTAAATTACTCTGGATTAGAGAAAGATGTTGGAAGTTTTTGCACTTGGTCAGACTATAAATTATATATTTAGTTAATCCTTTATCCAAGTGTAAGCAAACTACTCATATATAGAAATATGACTTCTGCACTGTTTCAACCTTGGTATCACCTCTGGGTCTGGTGATATTTCTTCTCAATCTTTATTGAGGTCTCTTCAGTGGGAGAGACTTCAATAAAGGTTGAAACCGGTCTGGGTAGTGACCCTTCCCACAATGCATAGCATTATATATGTCCGCAAGAAGATTTGCTTTGCATTATGGGATACTAAGGCAAGTCATGTGAAGTCAGTCAACCTTTGCCATGAGTTGCCCCAGTCCTGAAGATACTTCAGGTGCAAACTTTGTTTGCTTACACTTGGATAAAGGACTGAACTAAATATATATTTATATTGTAAAATGGATGATCTCTTTAGTCTACATTTTCTTGTCCAGTGAATTTAACTGTGGAGAGTTTTCTTCTGTCTTCTAATATGTGTAATCCACACTCTTGTTGAGCTTTTAAATTATTTGTGGATGAAACTGCACCTATAATTTTTGCTGCTCTTGATTGTACTCTGTCAAGTTTTACTTTTGAGCAAGTAGAAGATGAGGCATATTCCATTGTGGGCCATATGAGTACAGTATATGTATTTTTGAGTGTCTTTGGATTTGCACTCCACTTTGTTCCACAAAGCCTTTTGATGATATTAAGCTTTTTAAGAGCTTTATTAGATATATTTGTAACATGAGTTTTAAATCTCAGTTCAGTATCTACAGTTAGGCCTAAGTATTTTGGAGAATGTTTTTTCTATTTTCGTATTATATATTTTGATTTGGGGGAGGAAATTGTGTCTATTTTTTCTATCGGTGGAGAAGATATCCACTTCATTTATATAATTTTGCATTGCCAAAATGAAGCCTTTAGCTCTTTATTTTAGTAAAATTAAGAAATGGGTTGCCAAGTTTAAACATAGCCATACCAGCCTTAAATGATCCGCATGAAGCATGTCCAAAAAAGTGTAACAACACTAGAAATCATTGATCAAGTGCACAATACGGTATTGGATGACCGGCAAGTCAAAGTGCATGAAGAATTGCAAATGAAAAAGCTTTGTGCAAGATGGGTGCCATGCTTGCTCACAGCAGATCAAAAATGCACTCACATGAAAATCTCTGAACAGTGATTGGAGCATTTTAACAAGAATAAAACCAATTTTGTGTGTCGACTTATTACTATGGATGAGACTTGGATTCACTATTACACACCAGAATCCAAACAACAGTCAAAACAGAGGACAGAAGCTGGTTGTTCAGCTTCTGTCCTCTGAAGAAGACAATGTTGGTTCCATCAGCAGGAATGGTCGTGACATCAGTGTTTTGGGATGCTAGAGGTATTTTGTTTATTAATTATCTTGAAAAGAGTAAAACAATAACCAGGGAATATTATTTCGATCTTTTAACCAGACTAGACAAAAATATTCAGAAGAAAAGACCCGATTTGCAGAAGAAAAAAAATTATCTTTCATCAGGACAATGCACCTGCCCACAAAGATGTTTTGGAAATGGGAAAATTAAGGGTTCGGCACTATGAATTGTTGGAACATCCCCCCTATTCCTCAGATTTGGCTGCCTCTGACTTCTATCTCTTCCCAAAAGTAAAACTCTTCCTTGCTGGTCAGCGTTTTTCTTCGAATCAAGAGCTGATTGCAGCTGCAGAGGGAAATTTTGTAGATCTTACTGAGAGAACCACTACAGGGATGGGATAATGGCACTGGAGCATTGCTGGAACAAATGTATTAGTCTTAAGGGAGATTATGTTGAAAAATAAAAATAATTTTGAAATTATAAATTTATAGGTATTTATTTCTGGGAAAATTCCCATGTTACTCATCTTAAAAAAACTATTATTTTTATGGCTATTATAGCCTGTTTTTGTTTAGGAGTGTCCCTTATTTTAAATACATTGGCTCCCCCCTCCCCCCCAAGAAATTTTTAGGGCATTATAAGTGTATTTTAAAGGAAAATATGGCAGAATAATTTAGGAAGAAAATTTTGTACATACCTTGTTTAGATGCTAGGATGACCTCATTCCCCATACGTTTGCTGTTAGGTTGTTAAAAAAAAAGGGGGACTGGGGATAAAACGGG
Organism: Typopeltis vanoorti; assembly: GCF_054136105.1. Classification (NCBI taxonomy): domain Eukaryota; kingdom Metazoa; phylum Arthropoda; class Arachnida; order Uropygi; family Thelyphonidae; genus Typopeltis; species Typopeltis vanoorti. The sequence continues at coordinate 139,210,744 of NC_143559.1, forward strand.
GGGGGGGAGTGTTTGACGCAAGGCAGGAAGAATAATTTTTTGAAAGCCCGGAATGTAGATTGAAAACTTTACTGATCCCTAAGGAATGGGCTGGTTTTCTCTGAAAGTACCCAAACACACATCAATGACTACATGCAGCAGTTAATAGAAGCCCGACACACAAAAAAATGGAATGCCTTAACAGGCACACTATACGTACAGCTCCCATTCCTTTGGACATCACCGCCTCACGACCCACACAAGAAGACGACTCTATTATAAATCTGTCACGCCACACTCTCACACCCTACGAAATCACCATCCTGCACAAAGGATTCAATTTTGCTGTATCCCCAAAATGCGTACCAAGAAAAGACATCATCATCGATGTCCAAGTGAAACTTGAAAATGACCCCAACAGAGATAATATATTCCAGAAAATAAACAACATTAGAAATAGCAAAATAATAGTGAAACCCAACATTACTCCTAACCTACAAAAAACCCTATTATCTTTAAGAATGAACCCAGATATAATGATCACAAAAGCAGACAAAGGGGATACTGTAGTTATCATCAACAAAACCGATTACCACAACAAAATAACGGCCGTCTTAAACGACCAACACACCTACCAAAAAATCCAAAATGATCCCACCCCCAACCTCATAAAACAAATCAACAGCACCCTACACACCTTAAAAAGTCAAAACAAGATAGATAAAACCACATTGAAAAACACAACCCCCTGCACCCCTTATATGTTCGGGGACATCAAAACCCACAAAGATGGTTACCTGATACAGTCTATAGTCTCCTATAAGAACACCACCACAGCACCCTTATCAAAATTTGTTGCCAAACTCATCAAACCATTACTTACAACATCTAACTCTATGATTAAAAATATGGACGACCTATTCCAGAAAATAAATAACATTACTTCATCTCGTGATGATGTCCTCACCTCATTAAATGCAACTTCTTTATACACTAACGTGGATGTTCCCAAAATATGAGACATCATACTCACAGAGAATCACACCCTGCACACATGCACAAAATCAACACCTAATGACATCATTAACCTGATCAAACTCACAATATCAGCCAACTTCTTTAAGTTCAACAACAACATATATGTTCAAATTTTCGGTCTCCCGATAATCCAAAACATCAGTGGACAACTAGCAGAATTATTCCTGGCACACATAGAATCACTCCTACCCCCCCCCCCCCCGGCATCACCTTTTTTTTTTTTTTTTTTTTTTTTTTTTTTACGGCAGATATGTGGATGATATTCTATGCACTGGCAAACCCACACACATCATGCCTTACAAACATCCCTCAATAATTACAGCAACAGGCTAAAATTCACCATGGAAACCGAATAGAACAAATCCATCAATTTCCTAAACCTGACATTAATCAGAACCAACAACAAAATAGCCACGAAAATATACCACAAACCCACATATATTGGAATCTACCTCCATTTCATTCATACCACCCATATTCCATTAAAAAATCTTACAAATGCTTACAAATTCTCACCTAACACAGAGAATTTAACACAGATTTTTAAAAATTGCAACTATCCCATACAACTAATAAATTACACAAACAGAACAGCAAAAATCCATCATAAGAACAACACAACCAAAACTGACTTCCAAACACGTTTGATCATCAAACTGCCATACATCTAAAACACATACAAAGTCTACAAATACATTTTCAAACACACGGACTATAAGCTAGTATTCACCACGAATCAAGAATTAGCAACTCTCCTAAACCCCAGTAAATCGCACACACACAAAGAAATATTTGAACAGCATAATGTAGTCTACAAATTTCCTTGCCAAAAAGACTGTGACATCACCTACACAGGCTCTACCATTAGGTCTTTATGGACTAGGCTACAAGAACACTTCTGCGACTGTAACATCCCTATTCCGGAACATTTAAACACAAAAAACAACGCAACATCAAAAAGAAAAATTGAATACAGATTACAGGGAAGACAGAAATAACAGCTCACGCCCTTGAACTGAAACACATCCCGCAAATCAACAAGGCCATAATAATAGACAAACAAGACAACGAAACAATGCTTAGAGTATCCGAAACAACAGCCATAAAATGTGACGAAAACTCAATCAACGTCCACCGTCCAAATGTTGGAATCTCCACAATTTGCAAATCAGGTCACGCCTCCGACCAATAAGTGACAACAATTGCTCTTTTTTGGCAGATACAACATCTGATCGTGACATAGCCCTACACCCATTCCGAAAATGTTCCGATGATGGTCACATGACTGAAACAGTTCACACCCCGTTAACACTCTCCCCAACCCAGTTTTCCGATAAAACTCTCCCCCCCCCCCCCAAAAAAAAAGCGCCCTTAAGTACCATAATATATATATATATATATATATACAAATATATATACATATTTGTACATATATTATTCAAAAAAATTATTCTTCCCACCTTGCATCAAACACTCCCCCCCATGTTTTCTCCCCTCCCCTTTTTAACAACCTAACAGCAGAAGTATGGAGAATGAGATCATCCTAGCATCTAAACAAGGTACGTACAAAATTTTCTTCCTAAATTATTCTGCTATATTTTCCTTTAAAATACACTTATAATGCCCTAAAAATTTCTTGAGGAAAAAAGCCAATGTATTTAAAATAAGGAACACTCCTAAACAAAAACAGGCTATAATAGCCATAAAAATAATAATTATAAATTCATATTTTCATTGTTAGGCCAAGAACTTTTCAGACTACCCTCGTATATAAAGTGGTTGTATTATATTAAGTGATGAAATATATTCTAACTAGTAGTGCTTCACTTGCTTAAGTGGTTTATGCGACATTAACATGATATATATAAAAATATCTGGAAAGAGAACGAAATTCGAATCTGGACTGTGTAACGGGGGAATTTTCAAGACCTATTTCCCTGGGTGCCTGGTGGCTGAGTGGTTAATGAATCTACTCTGCACTCAAGAGACTGCAGGGACTTCGAATCTCGCCAGGGACATGGATATTGGATTGTCCTACTAACTGTTTACCATATGTACTGCTGTAAATCAAATCAAAAATAACTATAATTAACTATTACTAAGATAATAAGCCGAAAGGCTATTTTACCGGTTCTTTTTAGCGAATTTGTTAATTGAAAGGGGGATGGTAAATCCCGTTCTATTTTATAGCTGGGTCCGAAACTCAGATCGAAGTTCTGATCCGAGTTTCGGACCCGGCTATAAAATAGAACGGGATTTACCATCCCACTTTTAATATAATTAACTATTTTACCCCCAGTTGGGATTAAGTCAGCTGGTCTTAACAGAGGAATACAGGCAGTCATCATTGATGAATACACACACACCTGAGGCATAACAGATTAAGAAGATGAGCACGTCTTGTGTCTCTTGAGAGGACAGGTTTTAATACCAGAAAGGTGAATAAAAATTAAATAAAATATATAAAATACAAACATCCTATGAATAAACATCATATCATTCTTATTATAATTAAAAATAATTTTTCTTCTTACGGCATTTCCTCTGGAAGAACATCCGCCATGATATTAATAGATTCTGTCTTGGCTTTAGAAGTAGGAGCAGCAGCTAATAAAATTTTCAACAATGCTATCTATAAAATACAATAATATGTTTTGTTATGAATTTATATGAATAATTTTAAATTTCACAACAAACATATCATAAAAATATCACACGTTTGGAAACACAAAAATAGCAGCAGTCGCCAGGGCTGAGTGGCTAGTATACCTGCTGTCCAACCAACAGGCTCAGGTCAGAAGCCCACCATGGACAGGGATGTTTGTAATTGTTTTTATGCAGGAGATGAATTTCATCCCCTGATGTGAGACTAATTCCCTACTTACTGGAAGTGTTTTGGGTTTCCATATACTACGTAAAAAAAAAAAAATAAATAAAAATAAATAAAACATCCCTGGCTGGGTATTTATAGGTTTTAAAACTTTATGTTGGAGGTTTAATGGATTTTTTACAACACTCAGAAAGAATTAAATTAGAATTTAATACTCCTATATTTCGTCCTAGTCACTAAGACATCTACGGGGATTACAAACAATTAATGTAACATGCACACAAAAACTTACAATACTAAGCCCAACCACGTGGGTGACCCTAAAGTCCTATCTAGGTGGAGTGCCCTCTAAGGGCGGTAGTAGGTGGCCTGGAATGTAAGGTGGGACCTCTGGTGATGAGTGTTTCCCAAATCTTCGGAAGCTTAATGCAACCGTATTTGTTAAGATTTGGTTGGTTTCTGAGAGCTGCTGCTGCTTCTAAGAAAAGTCTCTCTTTGTTGAATTTGCTGTGGTGGAGCATAGTGGTTTTCTTCCATGATACTCTGTGGGTGGTGTCCAAAACATGGTCAGCCAAGCCTGAATGGCCATAGTTGTGTTTAATGATGTACGACTGGTGTTCTTCCAGGCGGATGGATGCTGATCTGCCTGTCTGTCCAAAGTACGCAAGCTTACAGGAACAGGTACTTTGTAAACTCCAGGCAGAGAGAGAGGGGGGAGCTGATCTTTCGTAGAACGGATAAAGGTAGCAAGTTTGCAGTAGGGCTTATATGCTGTGTGTAGGTTATACTTTTTTAGTATCTTGGCTATTTTTTCCGAAGTGCCTCGGATGTAGGGTATGGTGATGGCATTTTTAAATTCTTGTTGATGAGAGGGACGGGGAATGGGGAAGGAATTGATTATTTTTTTGATACTGTGTTCACTGTAGCCATTGGAGAGGAAAGTTCTGTGTATGTGGTTAAGCTCAGTAGTGAGGGCGGTTCCACTGGAACAAAGATTGTGGGCTCTCTTGGTAAGGGTTTTAATGATGCCATATTGTTGTGAGGGGTGGTGGTGGGAGAGTTTGTGAATGTATCTGCCTGTGTGTGTGTGGGTTTTCTGTATACAGTGAAGGCAAGTGTATCATTGGGCAGGCACGTGACTAAGGTGTCTAGGAAGGGTAAACAATTGTTCTTTTCCTTTTCCATAGTAAACTGGATTCTTGGATGTAGGCTATTGAGATGACCGAGGAAGGAGTCTAACGTGTCTGGGCCATGAGGCCAAATGGAGAACACATCGTCTACATATCTTAGCCAGATAGAAGGTTTGAGTGGGGCTGAGTCTATGGCTCGTTTTTCGAAATCTAAATATAAGATTTCGGCAGATCAGCATCCATCCGCCTGGAAGAACACAAGTCGTACATCGTTAAACACAACTATGGCCATTCAGGCTTGGCTGACCATGTTTTGGACACCACCCACAGAGTATCATGGAAGAAAACCACTATGCTCCACCACAGCAAATTCAACAAAGAGAGACTTTTCTTAGAAGCAGCAGCAGCTCTCAGAAACCAACCAAATCTTAACAAATACGGTTGCATTAAGCTTCCGAAGATTTGGGAAACACTCATCACCAGAGGTCCCACCTTACATTCCAGGCCACCTACTACTGCCCTTAGAGGGCGCTCCACCTAGATAGGACTTTAGGGTCACCCACGTGGTTGGGCTTAGTATTGTAAGTTTTTGTGTGCATGTTACATTAATTGTTTGTAATCCCCGTAGATGTCCTAGTGACTAGGACGAAATATAGGAGTATTAAATTCTAATTTAATTCTTTCTGAGTGTTGTAAAAAATCCATTAAACCTCCAACATAATGTCCTCACAGCACTTAAGTCTCTACACAAGGTTTTAAAACTGCTTGCAGGTGGGAGTCACATTAAATAGAATATCTCAAGTAATTAATATTGCATAAGTTTTTTGATTTTTTTTTAATGTGAATTACACTCATGAAAGTTGCAAACATAATAGTACATTATTAACATTAGTTTCCCACACATTGTATGCATGCACTCTGCTATAGAGATGAAATATGGAATTTCTTCAAGCCTCTAATAAGCATAATACTGGAAAATAAAATTCACTCTCACCTACATTCAACCAAACATCCATCCCCACAGCCTGTTGGTGATATTATTAACTCAACTAAATAGGCTAGACAATGCATATTTTCAGTTATATTATTCAGTTTTATAGTTCGCCCACCGATTAGAGGTCCCTCGACACTTCTGCGCATGTCAGAAAAAGGAGAATCCATTCCAATAATAGGATAATCAGTCTGCCTTCTCGGATGTAATAATAAACAAACTGAGTTTGTTTATTATTACAGGTCGGAAAATTTAGCTTTTCTTTTATAAACATTGCTGTTTTTAAAGTGTAATATTTTGCTTGTATAACAGTTGGAAAAATGTACGTAGAGTGTTAATAAAATTAAAAAAGGTATAGCATAAAACAAAAATGTAACTAAGTTTATTTTTAAGAAAGTTTTCTATAAAATAAAAATAATTATACAGAAAAACAGAAATTTTTTCAAATGAACTTAGATATTCTAAACTTACAGTTGAGAGAACAGAGACACTTTAATGTCCTAAACCGATTAATTATTTATGATTTGTTGCGACTCTTTTAACAAACCATTGCAAAAAAATATATAAAAAATACCACTAAAATAAATAACTTTTATTATTAAAAGACCAGAAGATAAATGATAAAATATACAAAGAGCCAACAAGTTTCACTAGCCACTGTCTAGCATTTTCAAGGCTGAACTGGTGTGAAAACAAATGCATTGAGTTGCATTTCAAACATACACTTTAGTAACTGTTAGGCCGTTACATTTTGTTCCTTCTGTTTGAAGGCGTGCATGTGTTCGAAAGCTTCAGTCAGATTCCGGTACATGACCACGTGTTTTGTAGTTATTTGCATATTGTAATTCTGTCGAACTGAGAGAGAGATGATGAGATGCAACTCAATGTTACAGTTTTTCCATGTCTTTAAGAACAATGCCCTGATTTCTATTTAAATTATTGCCTGTGCGTAATATCACAGCTGCCATTCCATGCACGCGTGGCCTTTCTTATATTGAGAAATGATGTGCTAAACCAGATGTGATGATTCTATTATGATTGACATCCCCCACATATTCCTTCTGTCTTATTTCAAAACTTCTGGAAGTCTGACCAATGTAAGAAAGGCCACACGTGCATGGAATTTCATACACTCCAGGACATTTGAAGAGAGGTACCTCATCTTTAGGTGATCCTAAGATATGTCTGATCATGGTAGTTGGTTTAAAAACCACTCTGATGTTATGAGCTTTTAACATTCTCGCCAATTTTGTGGAAACTGAATTAATATATGGAATGACAGCTGTGGACACATATTGGGGTACTGTAACACGTTGTTGGTGGTTGTCATTAAATAGCCATTTGTTTAAAATGTTAGAAGGGTATCCATTAAGAGATAGAGTGTTAGCTATTAGTGACAGTTCTCTCTGCACATCTGTTTCTTTTGAAATAGACCTTAAGGCTCTATTACGTAGCATGTGAATGATGCTGTGTTTTTGTGATCTATGATGGTTGGACGAATAATGTAGATATCTACCAGTATCTGTGGGTTTCCTGTAAATGGACAGTTGGAAATTGTTATCTTCTTTCTTCACTAGGATGTCAAGAAAAGGAAGTTCTTTGTTCTTCTCTAGTTCTATAGTGAATTTGATCTTATTGTGTAGTGAGTTGATTTTGTTCAGAAACACAAGAAGGTTTTCCATGGTGTCTTTCCAGATGATGAACACGTCAATGACATATCTCCACCAAATTGACGTTTTTGGTACAATGGTGGAAAGAATATCCTTTTCAAGTTTTTCCATAAAAGCAGCAGCTGTGGTATTATGCACAAGCAATAATTTAAATAGAAATCAGGGCATTGTTCTTAAAGACATATGGAAAAATCTCATCATCTCTCTCAGTTCGACGAATTACAATATGCAAATAACTACAAAACACGTGGTCATGTACCGGAATCTGACTGAAGCTTTCGAACACATGCACACCTTCAAACAGAAGGAACAAAATGTAATGGCCTAACAGTTACTAAAGTGTATGTTTGAAATGCAACTCAATACATTTGTTTTCACACCAGTTCAGCCTTGAAAATGCTAGACAGTGGCTAGTGAAACTTGTTGGCTCTTTGTATATTTTATCATTTATCTTCTGGTCTTTTAATAATAAAAGTAATTTGTTTTAATACATCAGACCGAATATGTACAATTTAAAAAATACCACTGTCAAATTCTTTTAATCTTCAGAGTCATCTGAATCGGTGTCCGAATCACCATCACTTTCACTTAAACTGATCACTAAAGGTTCGCACAATTCTTCGATAATTCCGTCTCTGTCCCAACATATATTTTCCAATGAGGTGCCATGAGAGCAATATTTTCCCCACTTTTGAACTGTAATACTTTCACTCGCCTGTTCTGAAAGCTTAAAAAGTTTCCACATGTCAATATCCCCAGTTACATTGCGATGGAGAATGAAACTTTTCACTTCTGCCCAAACATACTCAATAGCATTAATATTGCAATGATATGGTGGTAGCCTCAAAGCTAGAAATCCATGTGATTTGAGCATCGTGTCAAATTTAAATTGTTTAGTTGTGGGCAAGTTTCTTTTGACCAAATTAAGCAATTCAATTTTTCGCATATCTGGGGAATGAGAAATGTTATTTGCAGAGAGCCAATCCATAAGAACTTGCTTCTTATTAGACCAATTTGGAACTTTGTTTAATCGAATAGAGTGATATGAAGCGTTATCAATTATAACAACAGCATTTTTAGGAAGGTTTGGAATCAGTTTTTCTTCTGCCCACTTTTCGAAGATCGTAGAATTCATTTGCCCATGGTAATCTGCAATAGTTGAATTGGCTTTGTACAGTAAGTTTGAATTCGCTAACAAACCCATTTCTCCACCCACACACAAAATTATTATGTGCCGCGAGGCATTTCCGGTTTGTAGCACTCCAAATTCTTCTTTAGACTGCCAACATTTTCTATAAGTTAAATTACTATCAATCCAAGTTTCATCTAGAAACACAATCGGTCTTTTCTCCTCCCTGAAACATCTTATTGCTCTCAAATACTGCGTTCCATATAAAACAATGTCACTTCGCTCCATGATAAGTTTCCTTTTATTCCAGGACTTTTTAAAACAAAATCCAATTTCATGAAGTATTTTCCTTAAAGTTTCTCTTTTCCAAAGAAAATTAATTTTTTCTTTAAGAACAGGAATCAATTTCGGAACAGTTGGCACTCTTTTCTCGACCACGTAAAAATCGTGAATAGTTCTTCTTATAACATCTACATCAAAATCATTCAAAAGTTACGGTTTCGATGGTTTTCTTTCTCTGGCACTTTTTTTTTAGGAGATTTAAATTTTGGCTTACCTTCACCTTTTGATTCCCTACGAATTCTTTTAACAGTCGACCCCGATACGCCTGCAATTGCACTTGCACATTTTATGACTTGAGAAAGGGGAACAAGAAGACAGCCTTCTGACGATTCTTTTTTGCAGAATGTCAGCACATTATTCAATATTCTTTTGCAAGAGCTACTGAAATGTGTAACAATAGAACTTGTTGACTGTACTGGATCCATCATACAAATTAATAATAAAAAAATAATGCAAAAAAGGAACAACAAAAATCAAGCTAGTACTAGTATAGCGACAGACAAGAAAGTGATTTCGCATGTTTGCGACCAATTTGTACATCCTTCATTTCTTTCTCACCTTCAGCATGAATCGACTATTCTTGGCACCAAGCCAAGAAGGGATCTATAAATGGTGGGCGAACTATATCAATGTACATTCCTCAAGCATATATAAATAATTTCTGCAAACATCATTGGTTTCTCATATGCTGCACAATTATATTTTTACAAGTGATATTTACAGTTTCTTATCACATGCTTACCCTTACTTTTTTTCCTTCTAGAAAATCATCCTAATAAAATAAAGGCATGAAACACAAATTCTACAAGCTGCCCTGTTATCCTCATCGTCATGCGTATCAAGGATTCAAGCCTAGATTGGCCTGTTCCAGCCTTAGAAGTCGTCGCTGAATCGTTTAAGAGGATGTCCTGGTTTTCTTTTTCCTAATGGCTTGTACTTTAAGGCTTGTTTTGGTAATCTTTCTGTTTTCAATTCTTTGAACATGTTCCATCCATTTATGTATTTATGTTTATATTTTTCAATTTTTTCTATTACTGGTTCTTGGTTTAATTCTTTCATAATTTCTTTGTTTCTTTTGTGTTCAAATAGAGTATACTTTGCAGTTTTTCTCATAAACTTAATTTCTTCTGTTATTAATTTTTGTTTGTCTTTTTGTTTTATTGTCCAGATTTTGCTTCCATACATTAACACTGGTAAGGCCAATGTATTGTATACTTTTAGTCTAGTTTGTTTTTGGACTAGATTTGGTTTTAATAGAGTTAATTACACCTGTTATTTTTAAATATTTTGAAATTTTTACATTTATATCTTTTTCGGAAGTTTATTTTTCACTTTGCATCTCGTTAGTATCTCCACGGTTGGGATCTCAATAAAGGTTGAAACCGGTGTCTGGGTAGTGGCCTTTCCCTTAATGCATAGCAGTATACATGTCTGCAAGGAGATGTGCTTTGCATTATGGGAGATACTGAGACAAGAAGTGATGAGAGCTCGGTCCACCTTTGGTCGGAGTTGCCTGGTGTTGCACTACCTTACCCCAGTCCTGAAGATATTTTCAGGCGCAAACTTTGTTTGCTTACACTTGGATAAAGGATTAAACTGAATTTATTATATATCTTTTTTATTTTCATATGTGATCATACATCCTAGGTAGTTAAATGAATTCATTTAACTTCTGTTTCATTTAAATTCTGTCCTGTTATAATTTTTATAAAGGATGAGCCATTATGGCACTACACTCTCATCAACATCAAAAGGTTACAATGATATTGCCCAAATATGAACAAAACACACTTATACTTACAAATTAAATGTATAAACTTTTGCAGTGTTTCATATTCATATGCAAGTTTCTTGACTTGCAACAATGCAGTTTATTTTGCACTGCTGTTTCCATATAACTATATCAAAGTAATGTGTTTGTTTACATTTCATGTTTCATGCCATTTCTTGTCTTTCGCTATTGCTTTCTCCTATCCTAGAAATGCAACCTCCTTTTACTACTTGTATTAACTTGGTAATGTCACCATAACTTACTACAAATATGTCCAAGAGTGCACTATATTAACTGCTTGTTTTATGTGAAAAATTTCCCCCACTTGAGACCTGTGAAATCATTTGCGATAACTTTTTTTCTCTCTTAATTTTTTGCCAAATAACCGAGTTCTATAATGATTCAGATTTGCAATGGAAATTATAACTACAATAAACTACAGTACACTACAGTAGTTGAAGATTGTGCCAATGTTCAGAGTAAATGTGGAAGTGAGAGCGAAAAAAGATTGCAAGATTTGAAAACGAGGCAAGTGATGAGGAGGATATAGATTGAAATGAAGAGAACTGAAGATGTGTATGGAAGAGTGAAGAAGATGAAAACAAATGATTCCAGAATGAAAAAAGGTAACGAAAAACCTGCAAGTAACGTTTTATGGAGATCGATTATTAAAAGTGTGGTAAATGAGAAGATGTATAAGGTTTGCTTCCTGGAAGGTAAAATGAATAGAGTGATTGAGGTGTTGTATATGAAGAGTAAGTGAGCAAAGGAATTAGCACTGGTAGTAGGGACAAATGACTTGACTGGGAACAAGAAGAATGTAAGACTAGATGTCAGGAGGTTGTTGAGAAGGATAAAAGATAATAGTGTAATAAGAAAGGTAGTCAGTCATATCTTGCACAAGTATGACAGTGAAAAGATGAGGTGGAGACAAGAATTATTATTATCTGAGGCTTCCATGAAGTCAAGAACACACTGAGGAAGGCAATAAATCACCCAAACCAACTGTCATACCTTCTCTTAAATTCATTCACACTAGATACACTCACTACCCCTAAAGGCAAACTATTCCACTCACTCACTGCTCTGTGAGAGAAACCTATCTCTTACCTCATTCTCGACTGTGAACAAGCTTAACTTCCATGGATGCTCTGGTGTTCTCTCCTCACCTTCCATATAACGAAAAATTTCATTAGATATCCCATAACAATATTTCAAAAGTTTTTATACATATATATATATATACGGGGTGCTTAAGGGTCAAAGCTGTATAACTGAGAGGAGACCTCCACATAGCCTTTAAAGGAATGCGGAGAACCGACCAGGGCTTATGACCTAATGTCCAATCCTCACCTTCTCGTGGTGCACCCTGTTGGGTATCTACTTTGATACTGAACGAACGAGGATGGGCTGGCAATTTGGGATTTAGCCGACCAAATTGTATTCTTATTGGTTAAACCAAAATAAAAAATGATGGTACAACATGACAAATTTTCATGCCGGCTGGGGCGTCGCCCGGTTAAACAAGGCCCCCGTTGTTTTCGCCAGGGAACCAGGGCGAACAGCGAAAAGTCAGCTACTGGAACAAATCTGAAAACAAACCCCAACTCAACATCACCAGAGTTAAAGATCGGTACTATCAATGTAAGAAGCCTGAATGGCAAAGAAATGGAGCTAGCTGAGGAATTAGATAAGTACCAGATCGACATAATAGGGGTGACTGAAACAAAAAAGACCAAAACTGGTGAGATCTTTCTGAGCAATAAATACAAAATGTTATATTCAGGCAATGACAATCAAGGAAAAGAAGGAGTAGCCATAGTATTCAACACAAAATACGAGGCTACTCTTCTTGAATGGCAGTCAGTCTCAAGTAGAGTAATGTGGGCAAATATGAGAATGGGGAACTGGACAATGAGACTTATTTGTGCCTATGGTCCCGCAGAAGGTTCTACTAAGGTAGAAGTGGAGGAATTTTTTGAGGCTTTAGAAAAAGCAACTGACACAATGAAAAAGGAAAAGTTGGTCCTTGTTGGGGGATCTAAATAGCAGAGTAGGAAATGATTGTGAGACATACAAAAATATTTTGGGAAAATTTGGAGAAAAGAGCAAAGCTAATAATAATGGCAAATATCTGTTGGACTTCTGCTCAGGACATGGACTGGTTATTACTAACACCATGTTCCAACATAAAAATGTGCACAAATTCACATGGAGAGAAGAGGCTAGGAATAAGAAAAGTCTCATTGACTATGTTATTGTTGATAGTGATGTTTTCTCCTTGGTGCAGGACACCAGAGTGTACAGAGGATTTGAAATTGGAAGTGATCACTATTTAGTCTTGAGCAGGATAAAATTGAATTTCATATTGAAAAGAATAACATGTAAGAAAGTTTTAAAACGAATAAAAGTTGAGCAGCTCTCAGATGTGAACTGTAGACTAAAATACAGAAATATTATTGAACAGAAAATGAAAGAGTTTGAGAACAGGAATCAAACCTTGGAGATTCAGTGGCAAACTCTGAAGGAAACATTGATTGATTCTGCCAGAGAGGCATGTGGTGAGGTTGTGTGCAAGGATAAAAAAATCAGAACTCCCTGGTGGACACAGGAAGTTAAAGAGGCAGTGAAGGAAAAGAAGAAATCATATCAAAAGTTCCTGGCAAATAAGTCAGCTTTTACTCTTACAGAATACAGAGACAAATGTAAGAAAGCTAAACAGTGTGTAAAACTATCTAAACAAAAGTCATGGGAGGACTTTGGCAAGAATATAGAAAATAAATATCAAGAAGGTGGCAAAATATTCTGGAGGTTGTTGAAGAAGCTTAGGAATGGAGGAAAGAGTGCTGTTAAAGGAATTAGAGATGATAAAGGTGAAATGAAAACAGGAGAAAAAGATATCCTTGAAGTATGGAGTAATTACTTTGAAAAACTGCTAAATGAAACAAGCAGTGATGATAGCACAGTGATAAAAAACACTGACCAGGCATGCAGTCAGGAATACATATCCATACTTGAAGTTGATAAAGCCATCAAAGGCTTGAAATGTGGAAAGGCAGCAGGAGTAGATGATATTCGACCAGAAATGCTGAAGTATGGTGGTATAAGAGTCTTACAGTGGCTGCACTGCATAGTTCAGAAAGCCTGGACAGAGGGACGAATTCCCGATGATTGGAGTAGAGCTCTCATAGTACCCATATTTAAAAAGGGAAATAAAACTGAATGTGAGAATTACAGAGGTATTTCCCTACTGAGTGTTCCTGGCAAGATCTATGCAAGTATACTTGAGAAACGGTTGAGAAGAATTGTGGAAGAAAAGCTTGGTGAAGAACAAGCTGGATTCAGGCCAAATAGAGGCTGTCAGGATCAGATCTTCACTTTACGACAAATAGTCGAGAAAGCATGGGAATATAACAAAGATCTGTATTTAAGTTTTGTCGATTTGGAAAAGGCATATGACAAGGTGCCAAGAGAGAAGCTATTCAATACGCTGCAGTCATATGGTGTCAATGGGGCATTATATCAAGCAATACTTAGTCTTTATTTGAGTTGTGAGTCAGCAGTTAGAATTGAAGGAAGTACAGGAAGATGGTTTAATGTTAAATCTGGTGTGAGACAAGGATGTACATTATCCCCTCTGTTATTCATTATCTATATGGATCACATTATGAAGGAATGTGATATTAAACCAGATATCAAAATTGGAGATGTTAATGTCAGCTCTTTGCTTTATGCGGATGATGTTATACTTCTAAATAAATCCGCTACAAGTCTGCAAGATTCCCTGACTAAATTGAATAGCTGTTGTAATAGATATGGTATGAAGGTCAGCAATAAAAAGACAAAGACAATGAAAATAGGCAGAATCATTGAAAATGTCAACTGTGTTGTGAATGGAGAACCTGTGGAACAAGTAAAACATTTCAGCTACTTAGGCACAATTTTTACTGAAGATGGTAAACTAAATATAGAAATAGACAACAGAATCAGCAAAGCTGGTATCGTGGGAAGTCAATTGAATAAATTCATATGGAATAAGAAAGAAATTAGTCGGAACACTAAATTAGCTGTATACAAGACAGTGTTCAAACCAGTTTTAACTTATGGATCTGAGAGCTGGGTCAGAAGTAAAACACTTGACCAAAGACTAGAGACCGCAGATATGAGAGTCCTGAGAAAGATTAGAGGCGTGAACAGATGGCATCAATGGCAAAATCATATTAAAAATGAGGATATTAGGAAAGAACTTGACATTGTCAGCATCCAGGAATGCGTTAGCAGAGCTAATCTCAGGTGGTATGGTCACTTAAATAGAATGGGAGAGGAAAGATTAGCAAAACAAGTGTTCTCTGCCAGGTTGGCAGGAAAACGACCCAGAGGAAGACCAAGATATAGGTGGATTGATACGGTACAAAGTGCCTTAGACGATAGAGATATAAGATCTGATAATGTTGGAGTTTTGACAAGTAACAGACTGATTTGGAGGAAAATTGTAGATAGGAAGTTAGTAATGATTTAATTTTTTCATGTAGTACTGTCATATCCTGTACACCCCTTGAGGGTACATGGCAGGAATTTGATGATGATGATGATGATGATGATGATATATATATACACACACTTCTATCATATCAGCTCTATTTCTAATGTTAACCAGAGACTGTAATCATCCACACACTAGCAATCTGTCCTCATAATCTGGATATAATCTTTGTAACTCTTCTTTGCACCCTTTCCACAGCTTCTTTATCCCCTCTGGGAGACCAAATCTGTGCAAAAATTGTGTGCAGAATCCAAACATATGCACCGAACATATCACCAAAGTAATCCTTACTCGCATGGAAACATACATTCTCCACACTCCTCTGAACTGCTATCCCCTAACTAAACCCTGGTTCACTAAAAGATGTGCCAAGGCTGTGCAAATGAAAAATCAGACTTACCACAACTGGTTCAAATGAACAACTCTATCCTCCTTCAATGATTATACCAAAGCCCAAAATATATGCAAGAAAACTATCAATGCTTCCAAAACAAAATTTCAACAGGCAAAAAGTAGGAAACTTGCAGCCTACCCAAACGGCAGCCGTGCCTTTTGGTCTCTTGCCAAAGCAATTGGTCATAACTTTTGCCCAACATTATTCCCACCCTTATCATACCCAGATGGCTCTATTGCATAATCACCCACAGAAAAAACTAATCTCCTGGCTTTACACTTTGACTCCAGAGCATGCATAACTGACAAAGACAAATGCTCCCCACTCATTCCAATTACTCAACTTACAATGCACCCACCCCCATGTCCTTTTGTCAGAAAGAGATCAGAAACTTATTGTCAATTCCTCCAACTCTCCTGAAGGTCTGTGCACCAGAACCGACTCCTATCCTATGCCACCTGTACATATTCTATTACTCCACTGGTATCTATTCCACAGCCTGGAAATTGGCCTACATTCCTAAGAACGGCGACAAATCACTGCCATCTAAC
The DNA here is from genome assembly GCF_054136105.1 of Typopeltis vanoorti. Taxonomy (NCBI): domain Eukaryota; kingdom Metazoa; phylum Arthropoda; class Arachnida; order Uropygi; family Thelyphonidae; genus Typopeltis; species Typopeltis vanoorti. The sequence goes on from NC_143559.1 coordinate 139,227,112, forward strand.
TACTCACCTCAGTCCTACCTAAAGTGATGGAGAAAATCATCAATTCTCAACTCCTACACTACCTTAAAAGCACCCAGCTATTAAGCGACCACCAGTACAGATTGCGTTGCTGCCGATCAACAGGAGATCTATTCTCATATATTGCTTATCTCTGAACAAATGCCATGGAGAAATTTGGCAAATCTCTATGCAATCTTTAGAGATATCTGGTTGCACTTGATATCTTTAAAGCTTTTGACTCGATCTGGTGCAAAGGCTTACTAAGTAAACTCCTATCATTTGGACTGTCTCAAGACTTCTGCAGTTGGATTGCCAGCTTTCTGTATGGATGCACACTATGTATGATGGTAGACTGTTCCTTATCCTCTCACAATCCAACTAATGCTGGGGTTCCACAAGGTTCTGTTCTCTCACCAACCCAATACGGTTTTGCAGATGACAGCACATTGCACTCCTCCCTTTCATTTGACAAACCTTACTCTACACAGCTCGCTTCAACCTACAGAACATCAACCACTCCTGCCATCAATTCTGATCTCCAAGCCATCCTCCAATGGGGCTCAGATAACCTTGTCAACTTCAATGCTAGTAAAATCCAGTTCTGTCTTATTTCTCTCAAAAAAGAACCATTTTCCAGAAGTATTATTTTTGATAACACTCAAATTTCCAGACACGATGAAATTTCTCTTCTTGGAATTTCCCTGACATCAGGCCTCTCTCCTGGCATAAACACATCACAACCATTGCATCCTCAGCTTCCAAAAAACTAGGATTTCTCTTTTGCTCAAAACATTACTTCACCTCTAAACAGCTATTTGAAGATGAAGTAACTATAAATCATCCAAATCAGCTAATGGCAACTGGTTTGGATGACTTATAGTTTCCCTCAATGAGTACTTGACTCCCTGGAGGTCTGAGATAATAATAACAATCTAGGGTGGTTATATCAAGGCCTTAAAAAGAGGCAAAAGACTTCCTTATCCTTACTTCAACATCGCAATTATCCTGAGTTGAATTTGAAACTTTTGCTACGTGATCTCCGAACTACAAATTTCTATCCATCATTAGACCAAGATTCCTAGCCTCATCAGTTTCATGTATCATAACGATGCTAATATAATATGTTGCTGGAAATCGCATCATGTCAAAGTGCATCATTTTATGCCTACTAAAATTAAACTGGAAATTTGGGCAAAAGAAAATCATTTTCTTTTGCCCAAATTTCCAGCCTATTTAAATTATTTTGTAAGTGCTGGATATCAGTAGCATCCCTGATTGCCCTGCCTTTATTTGCATCATCGGCAAACAATTGCACATCTTCTGTTAGACCCTTCCTAACAGCAGTGGGACTGGATGGCATATCACCCAGTGTGCTATGTGAATGTACAAAAGAACTGGCACTGCCTCTGAATGAAGTTGCTCAATCTAAGTCTCATCTCCGGCCGAGTTCCAAGGGAGTGGAAACAAGGTAAGATAGTACTATTACATAAAGGTGGCTCCAAGACAGAGATAGCAAACTATAGTGCAATTAATATATCGGGAGTGGTTGTTAAAGTATTGGAAAAGTTGGTGAAAAGTAAAATACTATAGCGGGTGGAAAGGGATAGAATACTCTATAGTGGGCAGCACAGCTTTGTAAAGAGTAAGTCGTGTCTTCATAACTTATTCGCAAAAATTAAAGCAAGCAAGCAAATTATATTCTTGGCTCATTCTATATCTAAATGTAAGCAATCAAAGTTTGCATGTGAAGTTGCTTCACGACTCAGCTACTTGTATATAGAGGCTAATATCATGACTGGATTAATACAAGTAGCCTGGTGAAGTGATTTCACAAACTTTGTTTGCTTACACTTGGATATAGGATGAAACCAAGAATATAGTTTCTTGGCATCTTTAATTTATAGAATAACCAAGTGAAAAAAAACTTTCAACATCTCTAATCCAGAGTATTTTAGTAATAAGGTGTGGCATCTTTTGGCTACTTGTATATGGAAATGTGACTTCTGCATTACTTCAACCTTGGTATCATTACTGGGTCTGGCTCCCACTGATAAGACCTTAATAAAGGTTGAAACTGGTCTGGGTAGTGACCCTTCCCATAATGCATAGTATTATACATGTCAGAAAGGATATGTGCTTTGCATTATGGGATATACTAAGGCAAATGATGTGAAGTCAGCCTCTATATACAAGTTTCCCAGTCCTGAAGTTACTTCAGGTGCAAACTTTGGTTTGCTTACACTTGGATAAAGGATTAAACCAAGAATATAATTTCTTCATGTTAATTTATGTGAATAAGTTACTAAGACAGGACCTACTCTTTACAAAACCATGCTGCCCACTAGTGGGGCTGTTGCAGCAAGCCAGGAAATGTAGACAGAGATGATTCTGAAATGTTTAGGCAGATGACACTGGTGAGTGACAGGAAAGTAATAATAATGAGTGACTTTAATGCCACTGATTATTATTCACATTTAATGTGAAGGTCGAAACATTGAGTGTTTATTTTGGTTTATATTAAACTAAAGTTTTCCTCTAACATGGTAGTTGGTTCCAAAATTTTCTTAATGTATTCTGATCACCGTGTAAGCATCAAGGAAAGCAGTGAATGGAAGCAAGAATATCAGCATAATTTAATAATACTGTCTCATACAGTGATGACAGATGCTACCACAATGCCATTAACTGGGGAGAGTGATCGTGTGTTTTTCATGTAGAAGTGGCTAGACAAGTCCAAGCTTCACTGAAGTGTGTGGAATTACAGAATCAAGGAAAGCATTGAATGGAAGCAAGAATAACAGAATAATTTAATAATACTGTCCCATACAGTGACGACCGATATTACCACAATGTCATTAACTGGGGAGAGTGATCATGTGCTTTTGTAGAAGTGGCTAGACAGGTCCAAGCTTCACTGAAGTGTGTGGAATTACAGATTAGGAGATTATGAAAAAATTAAGAAACAGACTGGTGATGTGATGTGGCTTGATCAATTGAAAGTAAGAGAAATCGGGAGTGCTTGGGACTTAGTCTGAAATCATTTACTTATGGCATTGTCAGATTGTATTCCTAAAGTTAAGAAGATAAATAGAACAGGAGTGAAATGAATGATTCAAGGAATTATGTAATAGATCATGAGAAAGATGTTATGGATGAGATATAAAGAACAGGGCACTTAGTAATACAAAGAATGTAAGGCACAGGCCAGGAATCCAGCAAGAGAAGAGTGGAAGGAGAAAGTGATTATGCTTTCTTAGATTAGCTCTGCTTATATGTTGCATTCTTGAATGTTAATAATATTATGTTCTTTTCTGATATCTTTAATGCGACTCTTTCATCAATACCACACTCCATTCCTCTAATTTTTCTCATGGTTCTCTATCTGCAATTTCCAGTCTTTTATCAACTATTATTGTCTATTATGACTGGTAACTGATATTGATGAAGAAAATGAACAGCTTCACCACCACCCAGAAACTGACAGATAGAATTCTGCAACTTTTAATCTGTGGTGGATCTTCTAATTAATAAGTGCAAATAAAAGTTTACACTAAATTAGTGGTGGCAAACCTTTTTAAGGGTGCATGCCAAATTTGGCTAATCTTTTAATGAAATTTTGCAATGCATATCATTTTTCTCATACATGTTTTACTTGACAAAAACATGGATAGTGAGGTCATTATATATTATATGTATCCATGTAATTACAAATCTTACCTTGGATAGGTGATATTCAAGACATTTAATCATACAATTTTGTTAGTACGTCTCATCACTCCAATTTCAAACAAATCACTGTATGAATACAGCTGTTTATGAATAGCGTGATGTCATTATATGCCTAGGAACAGAGAACAGGTAGGTCGTGACTCAAGGTGGATTCCTGGAGTGATGTTTCGAAGTTTGAATTTTTTTGGGGAATGTTCAAAATATTTGTACACATGCCACTTTGGGCATGGATATGAGTGTGCCACCCCTACACCAGACATTCCAGAGTATTTGGTATTGAGGCCTACTTAGCGAACTATCATATGGTTTACCTCCATCCTTTGCAATTTGGATGACTGCTTTCTCTGGTTGTTGATTAATTTCACAGTCAGCAGCCTCCTCTCTTCAAATTTCCTCTCTCTAGATGCAAGAGTACCCAGTCATTGCTAATGCACCTCTTTCTTCCTCCTGTACATAAATAACCTACAATGATCTCAAATCCTATGCATAATTTTCATGGTGACAGTTCTCTTCAACTAATACCCTTGAAGTGTTTGAGTGTCTCTGATGAAGTCATGAAATTTAATGAAAGTCTCAGCTATATATGGCAAGGTTCCAAAGGGAGCGGAAAGAGGGTAAGATAGTTCCATTACTTAAAAGATTGCTCTAAGACTGAAGTAGCAAATGACAGACCAATTAATATCTCAGGAATGGTGGTTAAAGTTAAAATCCATCATTCAGTGGGTAGGAATACGATCCTGTATGGTGGTGTGGGCAGCATGGCATTGTAAAAGGTTGGTCATACCATAGTAATTTACTCACATTTTATAATAGAATGACAGCATTGTTAGATAAGATAAATTGCTACGCCACAATACTGTGGCGTAGCAATTTTTGCAGAAAATTATTGCAAAGTTGGTGCAAATGGAAATGGATACGAGGTTAGTGGTGTGGATTGATAGACATCAGAGGGTGGTGTATGGTGAAGTGGAATCAAGGCAAAGTACTAAGAACACCACTTTTTAATTTGTGTATTAATAATATAGTGAAAGATTTATGGGGATAGTCGTTTGTTGTTGATGCAAAACTGGAGAGGGCAATAGTTGATAAAGGTGATGTAAATTATCATGCAGGATAATTTAAATAAACAGGCAGTGTAGGCAAAGGACAACTATTGTAACTTTAATCTTACAAAAAGGATGCAATTTGGGTTGAAAATATTACATGCTATGTATCACACTGATGGTAGTGGATTGTAGGAGATTAATGAGGCTAGTAATTTGGGAGTAATGGTAGACATGGAATTGAAGTTCAGAGGGCATGTTCAAAAGTTGGCAAAATAGCTCCAAGAATTATGAGGATGTTGAAAAATACAATAACAAGATAGGAAAGCTATCGTCTCTCTTTTTATAAGGCTATGATTTGGCTGTCTTTACTATTGTAAAGATTTGATCAACTGGATTTCTTGGGAATAAGGAGGTAGTCTCTGAAAATTTCTTTTCAGAGACAAGTGACCTGGTGATGGGTCTGTGAAATGCTCCTTATGAGAGCAGACTGCAGGATAAACTGTGTGGATTGCAGAGTTTAGGTGACTAACAGAGGAGAGGGAACATGATAGAAACTTAAAAGTTATTAAGGGATTCTATAAGACTGAAAAGAAATTTTTCAATACATGACAAGTAGGGAGAGAACAAAGGGGAGGATCATCTCTGGAAGTTGTGTAAGAGTGTGATTAGTAATGGTGTGCAGACACTCTTTTTGCTTGGAGAGTGTGATGAATGGGTTTAAGGAGAGGTATAATAGGCATTCTGCAAATAATCATTAGTGCAGGTCATCTGCATGGAGTTTATGACTCCATGGATATATCCCATATAATAATTTTGGTGGCAAAGATTCTTGCAGAAATATTTAAGGGTCAAAAGTTCATAACTTGGAGACTTCCACATAGCCTTTTACAGAATGTGGAGAACCAACAGGAGCTTCTAATCTAAGGTTCAATTCTCACCTTCTCATGATGCATTCTGTTAGTAGGTATCATTTGTTCAGTTTGGATACTGAATGAATGAGGACAGGCTGGCAATTTGGGATTTATAAGGATCTATCAGGAAGTTACTGCCAAATTAGTTAAATCTTTTGAGTGTAAACTTTTTGTTCTAGAAAACCAAATGGGGGTGGTGGGGGGATTTTCTTACCCCACAGGGTGGTGAACCTGAAATTACATGTAAGTTTTCATTTCATGTGTTAGTATAACTACTAAAATGCAAGGCAAGGATATAACAGAAAATAATTTTACTGGATTTACTACATTAAACTTATTCTGACTAAATGCACTCTCATGCACAGATGATGGCCATGAGACACCCCAAATTCTGTCAGAAACAGTTTTCATAAGTTTAATCTGGCCAAATTATAATTTGCTAACAAGGTGAACAAGAAACAGGAAAAAGAAGAAAATGCAGGAATGGGCAGATCAGTGTTGTTTGCTCTAATGGGTAGAATTAGGGAAAACAACAGCACAAAAAGGACGTCCTTCACAGACTACTCTCGCAAATATTCAATATTCAAAACTACTCTTTGATGGAATTTTCATTTACATGTGAGAAACGATCATTTATTTGACTACTGATTACACTGAGTGATTGCAAACTACATGAACTTAAAATATTGACAAAAAACACCTTGTTGCACCAAACTTTACATTTATATCGGCCAATTCACAAAATTCATATTTTTGGTCACCAAACATTTCTTTTGAAATGTGATTTTAATATACATTTTGGAAAATTATGGAGACAACTACCGTGTTTGAGTAAAACTTTAGTTTAATATAAACCAAAATCCACATTTGACCTTTATATCTAGGTCATCTTCTGGAGCATATATACTTTATTCACGACTTATTTTTCACGGTATTAACAACACAAGAATAAAACATGACCATTTCTATTCCCTATATCAGAGGTACATCGGAAAAGATAGCCAAAGTATTGTTGAAACATGGCCTTCGCACCACTTTCAAACTTCATGTCAAGCTGGCAACTCTGATCTGCTAGCCTAAGGATAAACTTCACCCTTTAGCACACACAGGAGTGTATGCAGTTCTGTATGACTGTGATTTGGCCTATTATTGGCAAACAGGAAGATCAGTGAACATCCGCCTGGAAGAACATGAAAAATACATTCGCTACTATTACTATGGCAAGTCGGGACTGGCAGACCACGCTTTGGACACTCCTTCACACAGGATTAGATGGAGGAAAACGAATGTGCTATTTAGGAGTCGTTATAGATCTGAAAGATTATTTTTTGAGTCAGCAATGGCTTTGAAGAATTCTCCCAACCTTAACAAATATGGTTGCATTAATTTGCCAAAAATTTGGGAGACGGTTATCCTAAGAAAAACTCCTGGATAACTGCTGTTTTTTTTTTTTCTGTTAGAGGGTGCCAAAAATAGGACTTTAGATCATTTGTCTTTTGCAATTATATTGTTTCACTCACTCACTGTTGCGTTTACATGTGTGTTGTGCTCTGATGATGCCGAGTTGAAAATCAGCGAAATATAAGAGTTAATAAAACATCTTTGTTGTTAAAAGTGTTTGTGGTGTTGTTAATACCATGAAAAATAAGTCATGAATAACCATCAACACCTAAGCTTATCTGTTAAATCATATATATACTTTATACAGAGAAACAAGCTGCACTACAATCTACACAGTTTGTTAAAGTTACTGACCAACCGTTACAACAATTATTGGCCTACGCTATGGTTAAAAAAAAAAAACTTACTACATCAACACTAGAGTCCTATTATTAATATTATCTATTATAAATATTGTAAAATTACATTGGGAGCAACAACAAGTTTATATATACATGAGTATACATATAAACCTTATATTATACATAGAAACATAAACATACAAACAAATGATTATACATATAAACATATATAAAGATTATACATATATACATACAAACACAACGATTATACATATCTATTCCACCCAGTTGGTATGGGATCGAAATACGTCGAATGTGGATTTTAACGTGGAATGTGGATTTTATCATCGAATGTGGATTTTGGTTTATATTAAACTAAAGTTTTACTCAAACATGGTAGTTGTCTCCATAATTTTCCAAAATGTATTCGGATCACCGTGTAAGCCAAAAAGAAAGTGATTTTAATATCTTTATATAAGATATAAATCTTATTTCCAACAGATATGGATACTATATAACATCAAAAAGATGAGAATAATAACTGGCTTTTATAAAATGAGTTTAAATACTTACCATATATTGTGGTAATGTTGGAAGCATTGCTTGATATAATATTTCTACTGGAGTCTGGGGCACAAAACACTCCTTAGTAATACAAATATGGGGGAAAAAGTTTATTAATTCATCACTATTAATAAAATGTCTATAAATTAATTACTAATTTATTCATTAGTTTTTAATATATTATTAAAAATGCTAGCCAGTTCTACAATTTCCTGTTTTGAGTATTATTTCAGATAATTCCTTTTTTATATTATACTATAGTCATAAAAATGTAATGATGATGAGGATTAGAGAAAGTTGTTGGAAGTTTTCCCACTTGGTTATACTAAGGCAAGTGATGTGAAGTCTTAGTTTCTTTGTACGAGAGTTGTCCCAGTCCTGAAAATAGTTCAGGCGCATACTTGTTTGCTTACACTTGGATAAGGGATTAAACCAAGTATATAATTTCTTGGCATCTTTAATTTGTAATAATAATAGGGGTTTGAAGTTTGTTTTCTTCAGATAAATAGGTTTGCAGAATGAACACCACATATACAAATAGATATCATCATCAAATTCCTGATGTGTACCCTCAAGGGATGTACAGGATATGATAGTACTACATGCTACATGAAAAATTTACATCTTTACTAACTTCCTATCTACAATTTTCCTCCAAATCAGTCTGTTATATGTCAAGACTCCAATATTATCTATCAGGTCTTATATTTCTGTCTTCTAAGGCACATTTTACTGCATTAATCCACCTATATCTTGGTCTTCCTGTGGGTCTTTTTAATGCCAACATGGCAGATAACACTTGTTTTGCTAATCTTTCCTCTCCCATTCTGCTTAAGTAACAATACCACCTGAGATTAGCTCTACTAATGCATTCCTGGATGCTGACAATGTCAAGTACTTTCCTAATATCCTTGTTTTTAATATGATACCATTGATGCCTTCTGTTTATGCCCCCTAATCTTTCTCAGGACTCTCATATCTGCTGTCCCTAGACTTTGATCAAGTGTTTTACTTCTAACCCAGCTCTCAGATCCAAAATTTAAATTGGTTTAACCAATTTTAACTTATGGATCTGATTCTGTTGATTCTGTTGTCTATTTCCATATTTAACTTACCATCTTCACTAAAAATCGTGCCTAAGTAGATGAAAAGGTTTTACTTCTTCTATAATTTCTCCATTCACAATGCAGTTGATATTTTCAATGTTTCTGCCTATTTTCATTGTCTTTGTCTTTTTAATGCTGACCTTCATACCATTTCTATTACGACAGTTATTCAATTTAGTCGGGGAATCTTGGAGACTTGTAGAGAACTTATTTAGAATTATGACATCATCCGCATAAAGCAAAGAGCTGAGATTAGCACCTCTAATTTTGATATTAGGTTTAATACCGCTTTCCTTCATAATGTGATCCATATAGATAATGAATAAGAGAGGAGATAATGTACATCCTTGTCTGACACCAGATTTAACATTACACCATCTTCCTGTACTTCCTTCAATTCTAACTGCTGACTTATAACTCAAATAGAGACTAAGTATTGCTTGATATAATGCCCCATTAACACCATATAACTGTAACGTTTGGAATAGATTTTTGCTATATTCCTATGATTTCTCAACTATTTGTCGTAAAGTGAATATCTCATTGTGGCAGCCTCTATTTAGTCTGAATCCAGCTTGTTCTTCATCCAAGCTTCTCTTCCACAATCCTTCTCAAGTATACTTGCATATATCTTACCAGGAACACTCAGTAATGAAATGCCTCTGCAATTCTCACATTCAGTCTTATTTCCCTTTTTATATATGGGTACTATGAGAGCTCTACTCCATTCAGCTGGAATTCGTCCCTCTGTCCACGCCTTCTGAACTATGCAGCGCAGCTACTGTATGAATTTTATACCTCCATACTTGAGCATTTCTGGTCGAATATCATCTACTCCTGCTGCCTTTCCACATTTCAGGCTTTTGATGGGTTTTTCTACTTCAAGTATGGATGTGTATTCCTGACTACTGGTCATCACTGCTTGATTCGTTTAGCAGTTTTTCAAAGTAATTACTCCATGCTTCAAGAATATCTTTTTCTCCTGTTTTCATGTCACCTTTATCATCTCTAATTCCTTTTACAGCACACTTTCCTCCATTTCTGAGCTTCTTCGACAACCTCCAGAATATCTTACCACCTTCTTGATATTTATTTTCTATGTTCTTGCCAAAGTGCTCGCATGCCTTTTGTTTAGCCAGTTTTACACAGTGTTTAGCTTTCTTACATTTGTCTCTGTATTCTCTAAAAGCACAAGCTAACTTATTTTCAAGGAATTTTTGATATGCTTTCTTCTTTTCCTTCACTGCCTCTTTAACTTCCTGTGTCCACAATGGAGTTCTGATTTTTCGATGCTTGCAGACAACCTCACCACATGCCTCTCCTCACCTCATTTTTTCTTCAATAATCTTTGTGTATTTTAGTAAACTGTTCGCATCTGAGAGCTGCTCAACTTTTATTCACTTTAAAAATTTCTTACATGTTATTCTTTTCAATACGAAATTCAATTTTATTCTACTCAAGACTAAATAGTGATCACTTCCAATTTGAAATCCTCTGTACGCCATGGTGTCCTGCATCAGTGGGAAAACATCACTATCAACAATAACATAATCAATCAGACTTTTCTTATTTCCTTGCCTCTTCCCTCCATGTGGATTTGTCCAACATTTTTTTTATGTTGGAACATTATGTTAGTAATAACTAGTCCATCTCCTGAGCAGAAATCCAACAAGTACTTGCCATTATTATTAGCTTTCCTCTTTTCTCCAAATTTTCTCAAAATATTTTTGTATGTCACAATCATTTCCTACTCTGCTATTTAGATCACCATCAAGGACCAACTTTTCCTTTTTCATTGTATCAGTTGCTTTCTCTAAAGCCTCAAAAAATTCCTCCACTTCTACCTTAGTAGAACCTTCTGTGGGATCATAGGAACAAATAAGTCTCATTGTCCAGTTCCCCATTCTCATATTTGCCCACATCACTCTACTTGAGACTGCCTGCCATTCAAGAAGATTAGCCTCGTATTTAGTGTTAAATACTATGGCTACTCCTTTTCCTTTATTGTCATTTCCTGAATATAACATTTTGTATTTATTGCTCAGAAAAATCTCACCAGTTTTTGTCTGTTTTTGTTTCAGTCACCCCTATTATGCCAATCTGGTACTTATTCAATTCCTCAGCTAGCTCCATTTCTTTGTCATTCAGGTTTTTTATGTTGATAGTACCAATCTTGAACTCTGGTCATGTTGAGTTGGGGTAAGTTTTAGGATTTGTTCCAGTAGCTGACTTTTCGCTGTTTGCCCTGGTTTCCTGGAAAATACAATGGGGAGGCTTTGTTTAGGTGAGGCCCCAGCCGGAATGAGATTCTATCATGTTGTACCATCATTTGAAATTTTGTTTCAAGCCAATAAGAATACAATTTGGTCGGCTAAATCCCAAATTGCCAGCCCATCCTCGTCTGTTCAGTATCCAGGTAGATACCTAACAGGGTGCACCACACAAAGGTGAGGATTGGACATTAGGTCAGGAGCCCTGGTTGGTTCTCTGAATTCCTTTTACCCTTAGGCACCCCCTAAGTAATAAAGCAAATAAATGTCTCAATAATTTATTGGTACAGTTTAATAGCTTTCAGAGTAAGACACAAACAAATGACATATACAAAATAATACATACACAACTTCTGAAAAAATTCATTGATATGCTGAATAAGAATCTCCATCAGAAATTAAGTTACCATTCGGTAGCAAACACTGATGTAATTGTATCTGCTAAGATAAACCGCCATAAAAGTCTCATAGCAACAGTACTATTTTAAATGAAACAAACATAGGAATGTGTGATAATCTCAAACACTTCAACTATTTCTTTCCTTGTTGTTCTTCTTCTGCAGCTTTTCCCACTTAAGTAGGGTCACTGTTTGTAGTGAGTCTCCTCCACAGCCTCCTGTCTTGGGCTCTAGCCACATCCAAGTTCTTCATCCTCAAGTCCTCCTCCACCATCTCACTTCATCTCTTCTTTAGCCACCCGCACTTCCTCCTCCCTGCACATCCATCAGCATGACCTTCCTTCCCACATACTCTTCCTCCCTCCTCATCACATGACCAAACCATCTCAACCTTGCTTCCTGTATCTCTGCTCCGAAGTTCATAACTTTCACCCTTACATAATCATTTCTCATCTCCGCTACCTCCATCCTGCTGATGTTATTTTTCCTCAGGGCCACAGTTTCCATAGCATATGTCATAGCTGGTCTCACTACTGTCCTGTAGATTTTGCCTTTTAGATTGATCGGAACCCTCTTATTGCATAGCACTCTAGCCATTTCTCTCCAGTTCCTCCATCCTGCATCCCACTTCCTTCTCAGCATCCTCTTTCATTGCTGAACCTAAGTATCTAAAGTCACTGACCTTCCTGATGACATTTCCTTCCAGTTCCGTCTCCTGGCTGCCATCCACTTTGCAACACATATACTATGTCCTTGTTCATACTACCATTTCCACAAGTAAGACAAGGCTGGCCTTGTTGGCTGAGTGGTTAGCATACATACACTCCAAAGGATGTTTGCGATTGTCTTTAAGTGGGAGATAAATTTCATCACTCAGTGTGAGACGACCATCCTGCTTATTGGAGGCATTAAAAAGTTTCATGTTCAATCACTAGAGTAGGGTTTCCAGACTATGTAAAAATAAATTTTAAAAAATATATAAAAAATTGATGAAAATGGGGAGAAAAAATCCATAGCTCATCCATGGTACAAATGTACAATAGGTCTCCTAATAACCTTTTGTGGATGGGAACCACATAAAAATAAAATAAATCACAGTTAAATGTTTTTCATGATCTTGATAATTTCCATATTTTGTGTTTACTCATTCCTGATTTTGACATGAAATTTGTTACAGAAGTACTGAATTTACTTCAACTATAACATGATTTGTAAATGGCGGAGTGTAATATCTCCAATTGTGAAAGCAGATTTAATGCTCCTTTCCATCATGTGATCAACATAGATGATGATTAACAGAATATTTTATGTATTCTTGTCTTGCACTTGATTTTACATTAAACCATCTTCTGTACACTTGTCCATTCAAACAGTTGACTTACAACTAAAGTATATGTTGTGTTAAATTGTGAATGAATACAATTCACTAAGGAATGTTTCATTCATAATTTGACAAGTTAAAACCCTTGAAAAGGATATGCTTGTATTTTATTTTAAGTTGTTTATAGCCTGACAAATATTGGATATCGTAATTAGTGTAAAACTTGTGAATATTCCCGTGTAAAATACCTACTAAATTGTATGTTAGACAATGAATTTGTTATATACATATTTTCTGTTAGAAAGATATAAAAGAGTTACTGTGTAAATTTCATATAAATTTTTCACGGAAGATGCTACGAAAAGGCAAGACCCACGAGTGCAAAGGAATAACATGTCAGGTGAAAATTTAGGGTTACGAGGAGTTCCGGTAGGGGTTGATATAAAAGGGATGGAAAACATCCTCAAGGAACTTTTTGGCTGGAATCTCTGTTCTCTCTCGGTGGCAGAAGTTGGAGGTGTTGGGTCGTGATTAGAGGGATTGCGGATTCCAAGTCCTACGATGAATAGAGGATTCTCAAAGTAACGGGCAACTCCCAGAAAAGATAGTGGCCAGGTAGCATGCCTTATGGATGCAGAATCGCCTCACGCTAAGAATATTCTAGGCATAGATGATCGGTATGCACACTCCATGAGGACCAACCTAAGCTGACAGGAATTTTAGCCTTAACATAGAGGGAAAAAAATGTTCTGAAGGAAAGGAATCCAAGAATCGAAAGGACAAGCATGAGGAATCCTCGAGTTCAGTATAGTAAACCTTTAATCAAGTAATGTGTGAGAGGAAGGTAATTGTAACTTAAGAATCATAGACCTTCATAAAGTTTTGAGACTCTATCTAAAATTAAGACAGAACTGTGATATTTCAATTGTAGTTGGAGCTTTGAATCTTTGAACATAATGTTTTTGTAGTATTAATTACTGTGTGATGTATATTGATTAATTTTACTTTGTAATCTAGTAGTACAGTGATAATTGAAAGTTCTTTATTCTGTATGATGATCATTATGTTAATTAAACTTTTTGCTCTTATTAATTTGGTTGCCTGTGTCTAAGAATCCAATGCACCACTCATAAATTATTCGGATCTAAGCAGGAGGTAATTGTTAATTAAGACCACGACTGCAAACATGGTTGATTATAGATGGTATTGATAATTGATAACTTGGTATAGAAATAGATTAGATTAACCATGTGCATATCTGAAGGTTCACTTCTTGACTGAGAAGTTTTTCCAATCTAAGGATTCTGGGTGGCACAGCGGAACAAAATAAATTTTTGTAGAACCTTAAGAGAAGTTAACTTCAGAAGCTTTGTTACTAAGGAAATGGCTTAACCTTGAGACAATTTCTTAATAGATCAGACTCGCGCACGTGATAATCTGAGGGGCTGAAATATATAATAGTAAGACAAAGACAGACACATTATAGGCACTGCTGAGATAGGACAAATTATTTAAGAGATAGTTAAGTAAAGGAGTTAAGCCATATTAAGTAAATATTACCTACTACGACACGTTATAACAGTTGCGCTGTATAAAGTGCCATTTGCACCATATAATTTTAGTGTCTCAAACAGTTTTTCTCTTGGCACCTTATTATGCCTTTTCCAGATCTATAAAATTTAAATACTGCTTGTCGTGCATTCCCACCATTTCCCAATTATTTGGATAAAGCAAAAATCTGGTTCGATGACTCATATTTGGGCTGAACTCAACTTGTTATTTGTAAGTGTTTTCCACAGTTTTTCTGAACCTAGCCTCCAGTAAGCTTGAGGCTAGGCTCAGACATTAATCTTACTTGGAACTTAATTCTTATGCATTTCTGCCATTCAGTTTTGCTTTTCTTTTATGTACAAAAATACCTAACCAGAGCTTCTGACCAGAACTTCTAAACTATAAAGTAGCAACTGTAGAACTTTCATACTTCCATATTTCAGCATCTGATAGCATATTCTACCTACTTTAAATATGTAATCCTGACCTCATTTCATACTCTTTCATTTCATATTTTCTATCACTGCTCTGTCTGTGGGTTGCTTAAGGGTCAAAGCCAGATGACTGGGAGGAGACCTCCACATAGAATTTAAGGATACAGACAGTGGACTGAGCTTCTGATCTAATGTACAATACTTATGTTCATGTTGTTTTCCCTACATAACCACTAAGTACAGAATGAATGACGATGGGCTGGCAATTTGGGACCTATCTGACCAAATTGTACTATCTATTCACTTAAATCAGAAATAAACATGGGATTTTATGGCAACTGGAGTACTGTCCAGCCAAACACCCCCCCCCCCCCCCCACACACACACGGCTTAAGTTCACATGGAGAGAAGATAAGAAAGAAAAAAATTCATTCACCATGTTGAAAACGTGCACTTAGTTCTAAGTAGGATAAAAATTAATATCACAGTGAAAAGAACTATGTGTAAGGAACTTTTAAAATAATTAAAGTTGAGCATCTTTTACAGGTGAACTATAGATTCAGCTATACAAACATTATTCAAGAAAAAATGAAACAGTCTGAAAACAAGATCCAAACCTTGGAGTCTCAGTGACAAATTCTGAAGAAAACATTAATTCAGCTTGGGAGGCATGTAGGAAAGTTGTCTCCAAGAACAGAAAAATAAGAACACTAGGGTTGGCACAAAAAGAAGTAGTCCTAGTAAAGAAAGCTTATTGAAAGTTAAAAGAAAATAAGTTTGCAGATGTGCTAAAAGAATAATAATATCTGGGCAAGAAGTTTTTGGCATAGGTTAGCTGAAATTGGTTAAAAATTATATGCATTAGCACGACTTGGTTGACTGAAGATGATATAGTCATAGAATGTTTACATTGAATGATAGCAAAATTGAAGCCAAAAAAGTGCAGAAGTGCATCAGGAGAAGAGGTGGATGCAGTTATAGATGGGAGTTCATTTAAGGCCATCTAGTGTGAGATTGATGCCAACAAGATGAAATATATATACAATTCATTGCTGCTATAATCAGGGGGCATAAAGAGGAATGTACATGACAGGCATGAGTAAATATGAAAAATGGGTACAGAGACTGAGTAAATTCTTATGGGTGGATTTCAACTATGGGAACATATATCGGGAGGAGGACTGGTCACAGGGAAGGAAGGAAATAGGAATTTATACAGTTGCTAAAAGACAGTTACCTTATACAGAATGTAATAGAGAAGATAAGAGTCTTAAGAGTGTCAAAAATCTCATCATAGCACTTAACAGTAACCAGTCTAGCCATACTGTCTCTATTGAGGAAAGTAATCATGTAGTCTCTTAACCTGTGGGATTACTGAACATGCAAAATTTTCAATTAACAAGGGATATATGTGGAATTACAAAGCAGGTGATTATGACAAGCTCAGAAGTCAGCTTTCAGCAGTACGATGGCATAAGAATTTGGGGTGTTGGTAGGAGATGGTCAAGGGGCATTTGTAGAAAGCAGTAGTTGGATGAATAGCACCATTAAGCAGGAGTTGAGAGAAAAAGAAAAAGTTATGGGGGGGGGGGAGAGAAAGAATATAAAGAAAAAGGTGATCAGCATGCCCATGATGAGTACAAAGCACAGGCAAGTAGGGTGACCTATGTGGTAGGGAAGAGCAAAGCTAATGAGAGAAAGCAAGCTGATGAGGCCAAAAAATTTCTAAAGAATTCTTTCACTATGTAGCAAATAAAAGGAGGGACGAGTATGGAAGGATGACTTTAGAAAGTGCTAATGGTAGGGAGGTAAGAGAATCAAACCAAATGGTTAAATTGAGTGGGCATTTTTTAGGGCTGTATCTAGATCAGGGGTCAGCAAACTGCGGCTCGTGAGCCACATGCAGCTCTTTGGGTACATACATGTGACTCTCAAGTAAAATTGAAAATGAAAATAAAACTATGATAGTTTAATTTATAAAATTTTTAAAGAATATACAGAAGGAGTGGAGGGGATAGTTGAGCACATGGTAGGCAGGGCAGCCAAACAAAGTGACTAATTAGGATTAGGTTTTAGGGTGACCTCGACAGCTGAGGTCATTTGCAGAGCAACAAAGTGACTAATAAGTGATTGCACGTGTGTTAGCATTTTAACTCAACTGGCGGCTTGCTTTTATCTTTCAGTCTCGCGATTTCTGAAAAATATATAAATACTGGGGTTAACTTGACTCACAAAACACTTTGTCCAAGTATTACTTAGCACTTCTGAAGATATATCAAGCCTTGGTTGAAGGAGGAAAACCTTCAACAATAAAAATCAATAAACAACAAGCAATTGGTTGAAATGTGGTCATGTGGATGACAGTGTTCATTTCAAATCTGACAAAACAGCAAGGGAGGGTGAAAGCAATAAAACCATATGGTTGTTCATTTCACCCCTCTTTTAATACTCGTCATTCTGCCGCTATTTTTATTTTAATTTTTTAAGTATCCATTTTCAATAATTTTTACTTACTTATTCAATTTTAATTTATTTTGTTTGGATAATTAAAATATATAATTTATTTGGTTAATTTAGGTCTGCCTGTGGACCACCTGTCTCATCGTTGACCATAGGTTGAGAAACACTGCTATAGAACAGTGGTGGCGAACCTGTGGCAAGCCCGAGAATTTTGCTTGCACGTCAATGATGTACATGTGATATCCTTTTATACGCTAATAAATTATTCCTTTTTTTTTAATTGTTACAATACGTAGATTTTGTTTTACAGGAGAGAGCAGCTATGAAGACATGAATTTGATTGGTGCGGTATTAACAAAAGACCACCCGACCCAAAGACAAATGGAACCGACAATTTTTGAGTTGAAATGTTAATTCTCTTCAACCAAATTCCATAACATTTGCAACTGTCATAACACAATTCACTATATATTTCTTAGTTTTAAGACATTCACGATGGGGTGTCATTTATCATTCTGACAGAACTACTCATTACCGGCGGGTTCATCTCATACAAAGTTTCAACCCTTTGTTGATTTTTATTGCCTTGTTTGCATTTGAGCTGGAAGGGGAACTCGCACAAGCATTATATGGCATGTTTCAATTTGTGGTAGAATTTTATTTGAAGTTAACCTTTGTGATCTGTCATAATGACATCGAGAATTTCAAATGCAGTCAAACAAACATTTATTTCATGTAATTGAAAAATTGGCAATAATTTTAGTTAGATACTGTGTTTCCAGTGCAACATATGGTTTTGCTTGCCTATACAGAGTAGTTTCTGTGAGAGGGGGTACATGTGATTCATTAGTTAGCGCCGTTTTTATTCCAGCTGTCTCTAATTGCACTATTTGTTGAGAAATATATTACACAGGCTGCAAAAGCCTCTGTACCTTATTCAGGGATACATTAAAACTTTTTTTTTCTTGCATCTACAGTATATAATGGTTGTTGGGGGAGGGCGTGTTGTTTTTTTGTGTGGGAGGTATATATGCAAAACCTTTTAATGTCTTTTTTCATAAAGTGAAATCAGGGGTGCGAGTTATACATGAGGACAAGTTATATTTGACGGTAAGCGTTCGCCGACAAGTAGAAATCCTTCTGCTGCTTCTCCTGTTCTGCAGACTTCTATAGTGAGTTACAATGCATAAATATTTTCTCACTACTTTTTTTTTTCTTTCAAGCCAACATCATTAAAACCAATTTAATAATACAATAATCAATAATTTTATACTGAATAATATTATAAATTTTTGGCGATCAGAATGGGATATGTTAATGAAACTTACCACAAGTTAATTTAATGATGTTGGCCTGAGAAAACTACAATATTGTAGCATTAGTCCTGTGATTGATTACTAATTTAAATGCGTACTTTTATATTTGTCAACATGCTACACCGTATACATAAGTGTATTAATACTCTATGATTATGCCATAATTAATTTTCTCCTCTACATATGCTTGTGAGTCTTTATTTTCCGAAATGAATTTTATAAAAGACAGTTTAAGAAATAGAATGACTGATGAATCAGTTCCGCATGTGTATTATTAAAAGTGACAAAATATGAACCTGATATAAAGCATTTGAGATCTAATGTACAACAGCAAAAATCTCATTAATAAATTGATATATTGATATTAATAAATTGATAATAGGCTGATATTAATTTGTATACAACAATGTGTATGTCAAATTATGAGTTCATTTTTATGAAATTCTATGTTAATTTTTAAACTTGTGTCAATAAAATTCTGCAATTTATTTTGTATTAAGTAATGTTAATTAATAATTCCGGATAATGATCGGATGTTATGTATACTGAGTCTCAGTAAACAAAAGAAATTTCTTGGAAAACACAGCGAAATATAGAAGTTTTTTTTTTTTAATTATGCCATCATAAATTCACTTATTCATGTTTACAATTTATAGGATCATGCTATTCGCTCTACCCAGCAAATTATAGGACACATATATCACAAATGATAATTATTAATTATCCTTTACCATTAATGAAAGTGTTTCTACTCACACTTATTTTTTCCTATTCTTACATGTCTTATAAATGATTCACATATTTTCATCTTTCAGTATTTCATATATACCAATCAAATATAGCATTCTCCTTCATTCTTGTTTTCTAATAAGTCCTAAAACAGATTGTTACCCCACCCTACACAGAAGTATTCAAAGTTATCCTGCAATTAATTGCACTGGACCAATTAAGATGAGCGCTGATGCGCTATGCCTGATTCTTCTTCTGAGTAGTCTGTAAGACATGCTGTTTTATTGCAGCAATAAAACATGTGTTCCTCTTTTTGGTTCATCTTTTCTGATTTGTGGAGAATAACCCGGTTAGTTTGCCCTGTGTGTGTGTTACAGAGTGAAGTGTGAATTGTAATATAGTGAAACAAATTTAAACAAAAAAAATACATTTTTAAAAGGTAAGTGTAATTAATGTAATTTAATATTATTTTACATGCTAGTTTTATGATTTTTTTTTTTGCTTTTAAACTGAAATAATTTAATTTAGGATTAATTAATTAGTTACTTTTGAATAAAATATACCAGTCAATTTTTTTTTTTATATATGAAATTGTGCTGAAATCTATTAATTCTGAATACCTTTTTTTTCTCCCAAGAATTAAAGATCATTAAAATCAATGCCAAATGACCACAATGTATTTATAGTTTACATGAACAATTACATAAAAAAAAAAAAAAAAACTAAAAGAGGTTATTGATGAACAAACAATTACATAAAAAAAAAAAAAAAGCTAAAAGAGATTATTAATGTAATTATTTGTCTCCAAGCTTCCCTGCCGTAGAAACTTTTCAGCACACGCATGCCCATGTATACGGTCAAATTAACATGAAATATGTAGTGCAGGTTGTATAATCCACATGACAGCACACCCAATCAAAATGAGCACGCGACGCCACTGATACACACACACACACACACAGTAATCCCTCGATTAATGCGCCCCCGATTAGCGTGTTTTCGACTAGTGCGATTAGTAAATTTCAATACCGAAATTTGATTAGTGTGCCTATATACATCTTAAAAATAAATGTCACAGATTTTAAAAATTTCCTATCTATAAATTTTTTATGGCTGACTATTTTTAAAAATCACTCACCAGAATGAAATAATTTAGTTACTGATTTAAAACATTTTACAAAGTTATTTTTAATCGCATACTACCATGTACTCTATGTTCCAAATTTTTATTGTCAAAATTTATGTCATCTGCTAATTACACAGCATTTTCCTGATCATATCTCATACCTCCTTTGCAATTATTTTTACATTTTTTAAAAAATTATTTTGAAGTATTTTCCCGACCATGAGTAAAAGAATTAGTGAGCAAAAAAGTGGAAGTGTGAAAATGATTCAAAAAGTAATCTCATTGGAAGAAAAACCTGAAATAATAAAGAAAGTGAACAAGGCGAGTCCAGAGCAAAGATAAGACAAGAACACAAAAATGGGTGAATCAACTATAAGAGTGATTTTAAACAAAGCTGCTGAATACAAAGAGAAAAGTAAGGCTGATTCAAATTCACCGTGCATGCACTTGAAATCAAAGTATCATAATGATTGAATTAGAGAGACTTCTTTCTATATAGATCGAAGATTGTAACCCAAAACGGATCCGGCTAAGAACTGACTTTAGTCTTTATTAAATCAAAAGCATTAAGTCTCTTTGCAAACTTGAAAGGGCTATCAATGATGGAAAAGAAAAATTCCACATTAGTGCTGGGTGGTTTGAGAAATAGCCTACATAATGTTCTAATCATAGGCGAAGCTGTAAGTGCCGATAAGGAGGTGGCCGCAAATTATCCAGAGATTTGAAGAAAATTGTATAAGAAGAGGGCTATTGTGACCAACAAATATTTAATGTCGATGAAACTTCTTTTTGGAAGCCAATGCCTTCCAAGACTTTTCTGGCCATATCAGAGAAGTCTCAGCCTGGTTATAAAGTCACAAAGTCAAATGAAATTACTGCTAGCAATATGCAATCCATTTGGAAGCACATTCTTCCACATTGTACAAATGATTATAGAGGCTTTTCAAATGAATCTAAGTTAATTAAATCTCATTCTGAGAGACTGAGTGATTCCGACCTGCTAAATTTAGATGCACAGCGGGAAGATCCTGAAGAATATGAAGAAAATTTAATCACTGACAAGCCCAAAGAGAGTTCACAGAAACAAATTTAAAATATTTTCGTGCAACCGAAACTTTTAAGTAGCAATGCTTAGAGACTGGCCCTTGTGAAGAGAGAAGCAGGAAAATTTGCAGAAGAAGCAGTTGTTTGGGAAAAAAAAAAAAAAAAAAAACAGAATGCCAGCCAGAATAATTTATTTATATTTTGAATATGTTTTATTGTCTTTCAACTTCATAGTTTTCCTTTAACTAGACCCTGAGACATACCCTAATTCTTTTATAAAAAAATCAAGGGTAAAAAAAGACATTTGAGGAACGAATTATACTTTTTTCCATAGGTTATTATACTCGATTGGTGCGTTTTCGATTAATGTGCCTGTTTTAAAGAATGCATTAGGCGCACTAATCGTGGGATTGTTGTGTATATATATATATATATAATATTGATTTTATTATGTTTATTACGGTCGCGATTTACTGTGCCGTGTTTTATTTCATGTGCAACTGTTACAATAAAACGTGTTACTGGTGAGATTTATTTTTAATATATTTTTGAATTATTGTCATTTATTATTTTGAATAATCATTTAATTCTTTTTATTTTCTTTTTATATAATGTATTTATATAACATATTAAATAAAATAAAATATATTTATATAACATATAAATAAAAAATATATTTAGGGTGCTTTTCAACATGGCTACGAAGAAAAAAACTAAGAAAAACAACAAATGCGCATCGTGGCTTTAAAACTGAATGGACTGAATCTTTCGCGTTCATCTCGAATTCAGATGGCCTTCCAACCTGTCTTATTTGCCAAGAAAAACTGGCGCACAACAAAAAGTCAAATTTGGAGAGACACTTCATGACAAAACATGCCACATTTGCCAGAAAATATCTTGTCGGTGACACGAGAAAGAGCAGTTGAAGAATTTCAGAAAAATGTTGAAAAATCTAATTCTGTATTTAATTATTGGAGAGAGAGAGAGAGTCTGCCACTGATGTTAATATTGCAAGCTTCGTAGTGAGTTAGGAGATCGCTAAGAGAGGAAAACCATTCACAGATGGTGAATACACAAAATGTTGTTTTGTTAATGCATCTGAAGAACTTTTTCGGGATTTCAAAAACAAAGCAGAGATTTTAAATAAAATTAAAAGCATACCGTTATCTGCCAAAACAGTAGCAGATAGAACAGTCATAATGTCCTCAAATGTGACCAACCAACAAGTTGAAGACGTTAAATTAGCTTCAGCTTTATCAATTGAGGTAAATGAATCTTGCGACATCAAGGACGCAGCCCAAGTTTCCCTTTTTGTGCGGTATGTATCATCTGAGGGTCTGAGATAAGAACTTCTGGGATTATTGCAACTCAAGGGCCAAACGCGTGGAGAGGAAATAGCAAATGTCGTCCTTGAATGCATGGAAAAAAATCATATCCCACTCAATAAAATTGTGTCAATTGCAACTGATGGTGCATTAAAGTATGACAGGAGCAAAAAAGGGTTTTGTTTCAATTTTAAAAGGAAAAATTAATCATGAAGTGATTACTTTCCATTGTATACTCCACCAGGAAGCACTTTGTGCACAAACATTTACAGAAGAAATTGGTAAAATTATGGAATTGGTAATTAAGATTACCAACACCATTGTAGCAAGGGGACTTAACCATCGACAATTTAAAGAGTTGCTAAGTGAAATGGAGAGCGAGTATTCAGATCTTCTCCAGTACAACAGGGTTCAATTGTTTTCCAGAGGTGACATGTTAAAGCGTTTTGCATCTTGCATAAATGAAATCAAACTATTCCTTGACAATAAGGATGTTCAATATCCAGAAATAACAGATCAGTGGTTGCAAAAATTGTACTTTATGGTGGACGTTACATCACAACTAAATCAGCTCGATTGTAAATTACAAGGCAAGGGAAATACTGCTTTTTCAATGCTAGAGGAAGTTATTTCGTTTGAAAAGAAATTGATTCTGTTCGCTGAAGATTTAGAGAGGGGAACTTTAGTTCATTTCCCAAACTTGTCTCAATATCACCAAGTAAACAATGCCCTCATTAACAAAGATTATTTCAAGGCAGCAGTTTTAAACATGAGAGAATCTTTTCTTAAAAGGTTTCAGGAATTCAGAAATAATAAAGTGAACTCTAGCTTTTATCACAAATCCTCTCAATGCCAATGTGAAGGAATTAAATTTTTCTCCGTTTGATATTGACATAGCTAATTTTGAAATACAATTGCTAGACTTGACAAGCAAAGACTTATGGAGCTCAAAATTTGTACGTCTTGGTACCGAAATAGAAGAACTGGAAAAAGAAAATGCAATCTGATTTCACAGCACAAGCAGACTGCTGTAAAAGAACTACAGAAGGCAGACTCAATGATTTTCAATACTTGGAATAGTCTTACGGACTCATATCATGAGTTGAAAAAATTTGCATTTGGTGTTTTCAGTATCTTCAGGTCTACATATTTATGTGAGCAATCGTTTTCTAACATGAATTTCATTAAATGTAAATTGAGGAACCAAATTACTGATGCCAACTTGGAATTGTGCCTTAAATTAAAAACGACTAGTTACAAACCGGACATACAGAAACTTTCTAAGGAAATGCAAGCTCATTGCTCACACTGATTAAAACCAATGAGAGCAATTTTGTGATTTTTTTTCTTCATTTAATAAAGATATAATTAATATTATAACTTGTTATATATTGCCATAAATTTACTATAATATTACTTTAAATTTTCCTTATTTGTAAAAATATATTTATGGCTCTCAAACTTAACAGAGTAAATGCTGTAAGATCTGCTGCTACCACTGGATTTACCCAGCGACAGGTTAGTAACCTGCCCTGGGGAAATTCAAAATACTTTCAAGTTTCATGCAAAGAAAAGCCGGACAGACTGTCAGGGAAAAGACCACAACCCAAGAAACGGTAAACGAAATTAGAAAAAGGACAAAATGAAGATGCAACATGGAATGTGAGAAGCATTGCACACAAAGAAGAACTTGATAAACAACTAAACCAAGCTAACGTAAAGATATGTATAGTAACAGAAACAAAGAAAAAACAAAAAGGTACAAAAGAAACAAACAACTATATACAAATCGACAGTGGGGTAAAAAAAGAAGAAAGAGCAAAAGCAAGTATAATGATTATGGTACATAAATCCCTAAAGAACAATATTGTATATTACAACCATTTGAATGAAACTTAGAAATTAGATTCAAGACATTAAGAGGCCACATAACAATAATTGGTGCATATGCACCAGAAGAGGGAAAAGAAGAAAACAGTAATATATTTTATAAAGAATTACAGAATGCCATAGATAAAACAAAAAAAAAAAACTGACTATTTACTGTTAGCAGGAGATTTAAATGCCAGAATAGGAAAAAAAAATACAAAACAAACATAGGTAAATTTGGCAAAGATACATGTAATCAAAATGGTTGCAGATTGCGTGATTTTGTCATTTATAATAATATGAGAAAAATGAATTCAATGTTTAAACACAAGGAAATACATAAATATACTTGGTCAGCCAGAGGATACAAATCAGTAACTGACTATGTTATCACAAATTTTAAATTAGCGGAGTTAATTTTAGACATAAGAGCATAACGAGGCTTTGAATTAAACTCTGATCATTATATGGTATCAGCAAAAATTTGTTTTAAACCAAAGTGGCTAAAAACACATAGAATTAAAAATTCTTAATCAGCCAAGCTACAAAATTTCTTCATTACAGGATCCTCAAGTTAGACAATAATATCAAAAATGCACAAACTTAAAAACAGAAACCACACGAATCAAGTGACGTAGAAGATGAATGGGAAAATTTGAAACAAATTCTCACAAAAGCGGCAACAGAAACCTTAGGAATAAAGCACAAATAGGTTAGAAAAAGAGGACTATGAGACTGGAACAAAGAAATAGAAAATATAATAAAAACCAAAAAGGACAGTTACCAGAAATGGCTAAATTCCAAAACAATAGAAGCAGAAATAAAGTATAAAAGCAATAGTGCAATTGCAAAACGAGAAGTAAGGAAAAAACATAGAGAAAGATGGAACAATTTCATAACAGAACTAGAAAAGGATTTATTTAAGCCACAACCCAAAAATAATAAAAGTAATAAAATACATGAATAAAGAAATAAAAGAAAAGATAAAAATACAAACAATAGATTTAGAAAAATGGGTGACCAATTTCCAAAATCTCTGGACAGATGAGAACAATGAAATAATGAAATAAAAAATTTTATAAGACAAAGGATGACCTAATAGAAAATATCACAATGTTAGAACTGAAAAATATAATAAAGAAGATGAAAAATAGGAAAACACCAGGAGAAGACAATATAAATATAGAACTATACAAAAATGCAGGTGAAAAATTTAATGAAAGACTTCTGAAATTTTTTAATATGGTTTGGATGTCCGGAAAAACCCCTAACTCTTGGTAAAAAGCACTGGTTATCCTAATCTATAAAAAAGGAAATAAAGACAATTGCAATAATTATAGGGGAATTAGCCTGCTGAATACAGGATATAAAATATATGCAGGAATATTAAAAGAGAAACTAAGCAGCATTGTAGAAGACAAAGTACTAGAAGAACAAAATGGTTTCCGAAAAGGCCGATCCTGCATAGATCCAATTTTTACTTTAAAATTATTAATAGAAAAGAGAAGAGAATTTCAAAAAGAAACGCACGTGGCCTTTATTGATTATGAAAAAGCCTTTGACAAAATTAGTAGACAAAAATTGTTTAAAATATTAACCAATTTAAACATACCAAACCAACTTTTACAATCTATTCAAGAAATATATACAGGAAATAAATTAGAACACATCTCAGAACGGAAAGATATATCAAGAGGAGTACGAAAAGGATGTACCCTTTCACCTCTGCTTTTCAATATATATATATATAAAAAAAAATATTAACAATCTGGAAACAGCATAACCCATTTGGTATACAAATGACCCCGCAAATGAAGATAGATACACTACTATTTGCAGATGATCAAATAGTATTAGCTACATCAGAAGATGACTTACAAAGAACATTAAATTATTAAATGAAAGGAGAAAACCTAATAAGAAGTAAAATAGTGATAGATAATAAAATACTAGAACAAGTAAATACTTTCAGATACTTGGGATGTGATCTATCATACGAAGAAGAAAAAGACATAGACACTAAAATATCAAACTTTGTCAAAGTAAATGGCATAATAAATAATATATTTAAGCCTTTCCTAGTACAAAAACACACTAGAATCAGACTATATAATGTCTTGTCAAAACCAACTCTACTATATGGAAGTGAAACATGGACCATGAAAAGGAAAGATGAAAGACGAATTCAAACAGCAGAAATGAAGTTCCTCAGAAAAACAGCTGGATATACCAAGTGGGACCACAAAACAAACGAAGAAATCTTACAATCCTGAAAATAAAACCAATTAATTACTACATAAGACTGTATACACAAAAATGGCTAGAACATTTAAATCAAATGGACAACAGCAGACTACCAAAAATATTATACAGATACAAAATAAGTGGAAAAAGATGAGAATCAGAAGACCAAGAAAGAGATGGCATGAGACCGGAACAGGCCACTTGGCCTAAATTCCATGTTAGGAAGAAGAAGAAGAAGAATTTTTAAATTGTTGTGAGGGACAGGTTTGGCTCTTTTTCTCAAAAGTTTGCCGAACCCTGATCTAGATGGTAACGTTGCAATGCCAGATGTCATATTGACCAATGGAAGAATAGAGATTGAAGACATAGAGGTGCTTAAAATATTACAGAATCTCAATATGAATACAGCCATGGAATTAGATGGCATATCGGCTCATGCATTACAAGAATGTGCAAGGGAATTATCAGATCCTCTGACTAAGCTGTTTAAATTTAAGCCTTGGCAATGGGAAGGTGCCAGTGGAGTGGAAAGAGGACAAAATAATCCCATGGCATAAAGTAGGCTCCAAGACAGAAGCAGCAAGTTATAGGCCAATCAGCATTTCAGGAGTGCTGGTTAAGGTATTAGAGAAATTAGTAAAAGATAGAATTCAGGACTGGGTAGACAGAAACATGATACTTTATATGGAACAACATTTATTTATTTATTTTTTTTTTTGAAATAACAAAACCTGTGCGATCATAATTAAAAGAAACACACGCATTAACCACAGTGAAAATTATTTAATTGTAAATATTTCATCCTAAGTATCTTAGGGCATCATCAGTACAGTAGTTTAAAAGAATATAGGAAATAACGTACAGTTAGGGCACATGATTACAATAGAATCTCATTAAACGTGCGTAACGTGTTACAAAAAAAAATAATAATAAAAAATAAAATTAATTAATTATTTAACACAATTTTGTATGACAATTTCCCATACTTTAGGAATAGTAAGAACGTCATTGAGGTTTAAGTTTGGTCTGTGTAGTAGGGCTTCAGAACTTTCTTTGTATAAACTTTGGATTTTCAATTCTGTGTTGAGAGAGGCCAGAT
Source organism: Typopeltis vanoorti (assembly GCF_054136105.1). Classification (NCBI taxonomy): domain Eukaryota; kingdom Metazoa; phylum Arthropoda; class Arachnida; order Uropygi; family Thelyphonidae; genus Typopeltis; species Typopeltis vanoorti. The sequence continues at coordinate 139,255,396 of NC_143559.1, forward strand.
TTTTTCCCAATGGATCCAAACCATAAGATCCATTGGGAAAAGTTTAAACTTTTACATAGATCTTTATATAAAAATGAACGTTTATACAAAGAAAGTTCTGAAGCCTTACTACACAGACCAAACTTAAACTACAACGACGTTCTTACTATTCCTAAAGTATGGGAAATTGTCATACAAAATTGTGTTAAATAATTTTTTTTTTAATTTATAACATGTTACACACGTTTAATGAGATTCTATTGTAATCATGCGACCTAACTGTTTTAAACTACTGTACTGATGATGTCCTAAGATACTTAGGATGAAATATTAACAATTAAATAATTTTCACTGTGGTTAATACGTGTGTTTCTTTTAATTATGGAGCAACATGGTTCTGTGAAGGACAGATTTCACCTTAATAATTTGCTTACTTTTTTTTATAATAAAGTGACAATGGAGATGAATATGGAAAATGGCCAGTCAGTGAAATTGCTGGACTTTGTAAAGGCATTTGAGAGGATTCCATAGCATTAACTGGAGCCAATGTGGATGGATATGAATCTGGTGATTTGGATTAGAAGGCAATTTGTATTTGGAGAGCTTGGATTAGATGGATAGATATCAAAGGGTGGTTTATGGAGAAGTTGAGTCCAGGAGAAGGCAGGCAAGTAGTGGTGTACTGGGTGGTCCTCTGTTGTTTAATTTATACATCAATGACACAGGAAATGATTTGACAGGAAATATTCAGTTGTTTGCTGATGCAAAACTGGGAAGAAGAGCAATAGTAAATGAAGGGGATATGGTAATTCTGCAGGATGACTTGAATAGACTAGCAGTAAGGGAAAAAATAAATGGCCGACAGTTTAAAATGGCGAAGTGTAAAGAGATACATTTTGGGAAGAAAAGATTACAAACTGGGTACTATATTGATGGAACTGAACTACGGAAAACCGATGAGGCCAGAGACTTGGGTATGATTGTTGACAGAGAGTTGAAGTTTAGGGGACATATTGCAAAGTAGCTAAAACAGAACATCAGATCATGTGAAGAATACATTAACCAGCAAGGATAGGGAGATTATCGTTCCCCTACATATGTAAACTGTATAAGTACATAAGAGCTATTAAGGGTTCTCAATGCACAATATGTGGCCTTTCACAATCAAGTCATCCCTACCTTCTAGCAGTTTAGTCTGTTTCCACAAACAGGGCTCTGGCGAACCTGGCAAGCAGCCAAGCAAAAGTATATCTTCCTTAATTGGAATAAATGCCAACTAGACCTCTAGGTTAGATATCTTTCATCACCCAGTGAAATACCACCACCTCCTTATTAGAGACCTGAAGTGGCTGAAGCCATATTTGGTTGCTAAAGTAAGGGTTCTGGTCACTCACCACCCCCACATGAAGTGAGAAGTGAGAGTGACACCCTCAATACTAATCTTGCTGTAGTTGGCCAGGACCTTCACCCATTTGAGGGTGCAGCGGTAAAACGGTTCTGCAGACAGGCCACTGGATATTACATGGGACTGATAGCCTCCACATTCGCTACAAGCTAGTAACGAATGTAGAGGCTTCCAGATCAGCCAGTGTCAAATCCTACAGCCATGTATTTTGCAGTTCATGAAGGGGAAACTACATGCTGTAGCTGCAAGGGGAACTGTCAAGGCCACATATGGACATGAGATGGAGTTCCCTCTGTATGGGCGGTATGTTTACAAGTCTGCCACCTCTCATTGCATGCCCAATTTCTTCTTTATCTCTTCCTCACAAAATACAATGAATTACAACTCAAAGAATGAGATTTTACTGCGGATCTCAAAAATTTTCCCCCAAAAAAGTTCAAAAAAAAAAAAAATCCACCTATAAAAAACAATCAAACATCAAAAATCCAATCAAACAACCCATCAACATCAATTCTTAACACCCCCCCCCCCAAAAAAAAAAAATCATATCCACTTCAACATTCATGGTCTAAATAGCAATATAAACAATGTGCACCACTACCTACATGTACACTATTATGTAATATATACATATTACATAATGGTGTAACTTTTTCATGTAGTACTATCATAATTATCCTGTGCTTCCCCTGAAGAGCACATATCAGGAATTTTATGATGATACCTATTACAAATAAAATAAAATAAAATTATTAGTAAGAGTTCAAAGTCTCTGTTTCCCAGAATTATGAAGCATGAGTCTTAAGGACTTGTGTGAAAATTTTTGGGTTATTCCGCAGGATCCTGTAACTAGTAGAAACTCCATGTTCTGCAAGACCAGATTTCTCAGCTTGGAGAAAACATACAGCCCTGATGCTACCAATGTGAGAGAGCAATATATAAAAAATGTTCTGCTCATTTGATGTCTACAGTATGATTCATCTGACCAAAATAGGATAAATGACAAAAACAAAAAAATCTGGTAGTACACTCTCAGGTGAGCCAAAGGTTCATCTTCATAGACAATGCCAGGATAGAAATTCTGCTTACTGGCTTGAAAGTTGTCTGGGAATCAACTTTTTTTAAACTTTTGGGATGTGTTCAGAAATACCTTTTTATATATCATCATTATCAAATTCCTGCCATGTACCCTCAAGGGGTGTAAAGGATATGATAGTACTACATGAAAAATTTACATCGTTACTAACTTCCTATCTACAATTTTTCTCCAAATCAGTCTGTTACTTGTCAAGACTCCAACATTACCAGATCTTATATTTCTATTGTCTAAGGCACTTTGTACCGTATCAATCCACCTATATCTTGGTCTTCCTCTGGGTCGTTTTGCTGCCAACCTGGCAGAGAACACTTGTTTTGCTAATCTTTCTTCGCCCATTCTGTTTAAGTGACCATACCACCTGAGATTAGCTCTGCTAACTCATTCCTGGATGCTGACAGTGCCAAGTTCTTTCCTAATATCCTCGTTTTTAATATGATATTGCCATTGATACCATCTGTTCACGCCTCTAATCTTTCTCAGGATTCTCATATCTGAGGTCTCTAGTCCTTGGTCAAGTGTTTTACTTCTGACCCAGTTCTCAGATCCATAAGTTAAAACTGGTTTGAACACTGTCTTGTATACAGCTAATTTAGTGTTCTGATTAATTTCTCTCTTATTCCATATGAATTTATTCAATTGACTTCCTACCATACCAGCTTTGTTGATTCTGCTGTCAATTAACATACATAATTTACCATCTTCAATAAAAATTAATTTACCATCTTCAATAAAAGAACCTGTGGAACCTTGTTCCACAGTTTCTCCATTCACAACACAGTTGACATTTTCAATGATTCTGAATATTTTCATTGTCTTTGTCTTTCTATTGCTGACCTTCATACTATATCTATTACAAGAGTAATTCAATTTAGTCAGAGAATCTTGCAGACTTGTAGCGGATTGATTTAGAAGTATAATATCGTCCACATAAAGCAAAGAGCTGACATTAACATCTCCGATTTTGATATCATGTTTAATACCACTTTCCTTCATAATGTGATCCATATATATAATGAATAACAGAGGGGATAATGTACATCCTTGTCTCACACATATTTAACATTAAACCATCTTCCTGTACTTCCTTCAATTCTAACTGCTGACTTATAACTCAAATAAAGACTAAGTATTGCTTGATATAATGCCCCATTGACACCATATAACTGTAGCGTATTGAATAGCACTTTGCATATGCAAAGTGCTATTCAATACGCTACAGTTCTCTCTTGGCACTTTGTCATATGCCTTTTCCAAATCAACAAAACTTTAATACAAATCTTTGTTATATTCCCATGATTTCTCCACTATTTGTCGCAAAGTGAAGATCTGATCCTGACAGCCTCTATTTGACCTGAATCCAGCTTGTTCTTCACCAAGCTTTTCTACCACAATTCTTTTCAACCGTTTCTCACGTATACTTGCAAAAATCTTGCCAGGAACACTCAATAGGGATATACCTCTGTAATTCTCACGTTCAGTTTTATTTCCCTTTTTATATATAATTACTATGAGAGCTCTACTCCAATCATTGGGAATTCGTCCCTATGTCCAGACTTTCTGAACTATGCAGTGCAGCCGCTGTAAGACACTTATACCACCATACTTCAGCATTTCTGGTCGAATATCACTACTCTTGCTGCCTTTCCACATTTCAAGCCTTTGATAGCTTTTTCTACTTCAAGTATGGATATGTATTCCTGACTGCATGCCTGGGCAGCGTTTTTTTATCACTGTGCTGTCATCACTGCTTGTTTCATTTAGCAGTTTTTCAAAGTAATTACTCCATACTTCAAGGATATCTTTTTTTTCCGCTTTCATGTCACCATTATCATCTCTAACTCCTTTTACAGCACTCTTTCCTCCATTCCTAACATTCCTCCATTCTTCAACAACCTCCGGAATATTTTGCCATCTTCTTGATATTTATTTTCTATGTTCTTGCCAAAGTTCTTCCATGACTTTTGTTTAGCTAGTTTTACACAGTGTTTAGCATTTTTGTATTTGTCTCTGTATTCTCTAAGAGCACAAGCTGACTTATTTGACAGGAACTTTTGATATGCTTTCTTCTTTTCCTTCACTGCCTCTTTAACTTCCTGTGTACGCCATGAAGTTCTAATTTTTCTATCCTTGCAGACAACTTCACCACATGCCTCTGTAGCTGAATCAATCAGGGTTTTCTTCAAGGCTTGCCACTGAATCTCCAAGGTTTGGTTCCCGTTCTCAAACTCTTTCATTTTTCCTTCAATAATCTTTGTGTATTTTAGTCTACGGTTCACATCTGAAAGCTGCTCAACTTTTATTCGCTTTAAAACTTTCTTACATGTTATTCTTTTCAATATGAAAAGAATATGAAATTCAACTTCCAATTTCAAATCCTCTGTACATTCTGGTGTCCTGCACCAGAGTGTACAGAGTGGGAGAAAACATCACTATCCACAATAACATAGTCAATGCGACTCTTCTTAATCCTTGCCTCCTCTCCATGTGAATCTGTGCACATTTTTATGTTGGAACATGGTGTTAGTCATAACCAGTCCGTGTGCTGAGCAGAAATCCAACAGGTATTTGCCATTAGTATTAGCTTTGCTCTTTTCTCCAAATTTTCTCAAAATATTTTTGTATGTCTGACAATCACTTCCTACTCTGCTATTTAGATCCCCAACAAGAACCAACTTTTCCTTTTTCATTGTGTCGGTAGCTTTCTATAGAGCCTCAAAATATTCCTCCACTTCTACCTTAGTAGAACCTTCTGTGGGACCATAGACACAAAGAAGTCTCATTGTCCAGTTCCCCATTCTGATATTTGCCCAAATCACTCTACTTGACACTGCCTGCCATTCAAGAAGATGAGCCTCGTATTTTGTGTTGAATACTATGGCTATTCCTTCTTTTCCTTGATTGTCATTGCCTGAATATAACATTTTGCATTTATTCCTCAGAAATTGTTTCAGTCACTCCTATTATGTCGATCTGGTACTTATCTAATTCCTCAGCTATATCCATTTCTTTGCCATTCAGGCATCTTATGTTGATAGTCCTGATCTTGAGCTCTGGTGATGTTGAGTTAGGGTAAGGTTTAGGATTTGTTCCAGTGGCCAAGTTTTCACTGTTCGCCCTGGTTCCCTGGCGAAAACAACGGGGGCCTTGTTTAACCAGGCGATGCTCCAGCTGGCATGAAATTTTGTCATGTTGTACCATCATTTTGTATTTTGGTTTAACCAATAGGAATACAATTTGGTTAGCTAAATCCCAAATTGCCAGCCCATCCTCGTTCGTTCAGTATCGAGGTAGATACCCAAAAGGTGCACCACGAGAAGGTGAGGATTGGACATTAGGTCAGAAGCCCTGGTCGGTTCTCTACATTCCTTTAAAGGCTATGGAGGTCTCCTCTCAGTTATACAGCTTTGACCCTTAAGCACCACCCCACCTCTTTTAAGGAATGAAAATTATTTGGCAATCTATTAGGAAGAGAATAATTATGGAAAATGTGCTATAATTTGGATAGAAAGTATTAAGTTTCAAGTTCTCTTTAATACATTGTAATTCTAGTCTAAGTGTTCTTGGAACAGCAGATAGCAGGTACCTTGTGTGCAAGCCTCTCCACTTGGTTTCATTAACAGATCAACTTAATGAAACCAAGTGGAGGGACAAAGGGCAAATGTAGTGAAGAGTTGTTCTTCCAAGTGTTCCAGAAGTCCTTCTTTCACTGATTCACTTGTAAATGGGGGGGGGGGAGAGTTGATGGCTCTCAGTTTATTTGTTTATAAGTGTACATTCTCTAGAACATGGTGCATCACTCTACAAAAATTCAGAATTGTCAATACTTGTGCAGAGATGCATGCTATCTGTTTTGCAAGAACACTCAGACTAAAATTGCAATGTATAAATTGGTTTAAGTTTTTTGTTTAAATACTCAAACAAAAAATTAGATAGATTTTTAGTCAAAATCAACAACCTTTATGCTAGAATAAAATTTATAATAGAATAAGAAAGTAATGAAATCTTCCTAGTGGAGTTTGCTATAGAGTGTATCTACTGTATATATTGGTGAAAAAGAGACTGACTGAGTGGTTGTTTTTAATATTTCCTCTCTCTTTTTTAAAAAATAATAAGAATAGCGAAACTAAGGAATAACATTATTCCAGCTTTTTTGGTATTATCTTCTGTTCTATTTTATTTGGTATAAAATGTATAAATTTTACTTTATGCCGTAATGGCTGGTTTGCACCTGCATTTTAAACTTCTATCTATATCTTCTTAACACTTTTGTGTTAGAAGTGTGTTTCAGTATATATTTCACCACTTAAAACCAGACCATGCTGGACAATACAATGCTTCGATGGATGTAATTCCATTTTTTAACAGATATTTTAAGCAAGATAACATTCATGAACTACACTTGAATGGATAGTGCAGTACTCATGTGCATTTATTCATAACTGTGTTAATCATTCACATATATATGTATCATGACAAAAAATACACTACTAATTTCTACTTTATAGATGTTAATATGCATAAAAGAAATCCAGTACCTTCGATAATGGATGTTTTGATATTTCATCTTCCTTTTTGATCTGTACTTCTGCAAGTGATATGTACATGTGCTGAAAAATTATAATAAAACAGAATTAAGGTCTCACTATAACTAAATTTACTAAATTATTTTCACAAATTTATTGATGCAAACTGTTTTCATGTTTCAGCAGAATGCACAATGATAAAAGAATAAAAAAAAAAAAAATAGAAAATAAACAATTATTATTTATTTATTTAGCGTATGGCTCACACATGAAAAGTTACACTACAATAATCTTTAGTATATATAAAGATTTGGTGTATAAAATAGAAAATATACTTAAACATGATCTAAAATTGTAGTCTGTTCCTGAGTGTCATAAAGAAGACACTCAGGAACAGATACAACTGTATCCAGGCTGCTTATCCAATCAACTGCACTTGGTATAGCGTGGATGAAGTCTAACAGGTTTCCATGGTATGCACATTAACCACATTCTACTGTGATATGACTAATTGTCTGGACAACTTCTGCCCTGATGTTCATCAGGACAGTACAACCTCCTCTCACTCAGTTCAATTTTAGCAAATATGTGGACTCACGGCTGCTATGAGGTTGTCATTCTGCAGTTGATACCAAAAGCAAAACGCAATCTAGAGACGATGAGGATATATCGGACGATATGCTAAAAGTGTGGAACTTGCTGTAGTAACATCTTTATGGTAAGAACTGCACCTGTTTTTCCAGAAAAAAAAAAGCACTGCCTCAATCTATTCTCATACTTAATATTCCAGAGTCCTGAAACAGCTTAGCATTTTGCCTCTGTGCTCTCTCCAACGTTTCTATCAGCAATACAGCCAGGTGACTAGGTCCATGCACAGAAATCCACATGATGCCTAATTAGCACCTTACAGAGAGGAGACGAGCTATTACCTCTTTATCCACACGTCAGTGTTCTCTGCATTATAGAAGCAATTTTTTGAGTAACCCTTACAATGCATCCACTGAACTTCAGTTCTCTAGCCACCAAGATTCCCAGATCCCTTGCTTCCCCCATCTTCTGAAGCAAAGTACCTCCAATGTGGTAAACCTCATTTTATCTTCTCTGGTCAAAGTGCATAACTTTACACTTAGCAACTTTGAAATGACATTCCCATTCTTCAGTGATGTTCATCAGGATAGCACTTCTCTTCACATCACATCTTCCTGACATTGCTCTTATGTTCCAGCCATTGATACCATCTGTTCATTGAAATCTAATTTTTCTCTAAATTCACAATATCTGTAGTTTCAAGTCTTTGATCAATTGTTTTTTTTTTCTACCCTAACTCTGTGATCTATATTCTTTAACATGGCCTTTATACTACTAGCTTGGTCTTTTTGGCTGATTTAGCTCTTATTCCATTTCCAATGTTCTGGATACATTGGTTAATATCGTAATTTTTCCAAAAATCGCATAATGTTATAGCATCATTGTCCATTGCTGTTATTGCTTGAGAAAGTGCAGTTTTCAGATAATATGTCAAGCGGGTTGGAGGAACTGGAGGGAGATGGCTGGAGTGTTATGTGATAAGAGGGTGCCGATCAATCTGAAAGGCAAAATCTATAGGACAGTAGTGAGGCCAGCTATGATGTATGCTATAGAAACTGTGGCCCTGAGGAAAAATAACATCAGCAGGATGGAAGTAGCAGAGATGAGAATGTTTAGGTGGATGTGCGATGTGACTAGAAAAGATCGTCTGAGAAATGATTATGTGAGGGGAACAGTGAAAGTTACGAACTTAGGAGCGAAGATACAGGGGGCAAGGCTGGGATGGTTTGGTCATGTGATGAGGAGGGAGGACGAATATGTGGGAAGAAGGGTCATGCAGATGGATGTGCAAGGAAGGAGGAAATGTAGGCGGCCAAAGAAGAGATGGAGGGAGCTGGTAGAAGACGACTTGAGGATGTGGAGGAGACTCATCATCAACAGTGACCCCACTTAAGTGTGAGAAGCTGCAAAAGAAGAAGAAGATGTCTTGAATGTAGTAATCTAACCTTGATCCATAGGTTGAATCATAACTGTTGTATTGGGCAGTAGATACAACACATTTATATTTTCATTTAAATTGCCGATGTGAAGAGTATGTCCTGGAGCATTGTCACACAGCAATAGAATTTTAAAAAGAATGTTTTTTTTTTTTTTTTCAATACAGTAGGCACATACTTCTGGAATAAAATGATTTAAGAACCAGTCTTCGGATAAAACAATTGTCATCCAAGCTTTAAGATTACTCCTGTAGTAAACCGTCAACTTATTCTTGTCAATGTTTTTCAAAGCTCTGAGGTTTTGTAAATGGTAAACAAGAAATGGTTTTAATTTAAAACCAGCAGCATTTCCTCCAAGAAGAAGCGTAATCCTATCTTTAAATGCCTTAAAACCAGGCACCGATGTAACTTCTCTGTGAATGTAAGTTTTCGTTCTGGCATTCTTTTCCAGAACAGTCTGGTTTCATCTACGATAAAAATCTGCTCTAGCAAATAGCCTTCATATTTTATCATTTCTTTCAGATTTTTCTTGAAAATTTCGGCAGTTTCAAAATCAGAACTAGCAGCTTCTCCATGTTATGTAAGTTAAATTGGCTTTTGGATCGATAAAACCAATCTTTACAAGCATTAAATGTATGCTCGCCATATTTATCTTCTTGTTGTTTCCTTAAATTGTCAAATACTGCAATGTGTATACAAAAGTAATGTGATATATATGTATATGCTGGTGGCAAAGTTAAATTAGAGAATTTTTAACAAGAATTTTTGACCGTCGTAAGTTGAGGACTACCTGTGTGTGTGTACACACACACACACACACACACACACACACACACACACACACACACACACACACACATTATAATTATTAGAATGCTGATTTACTTGGTTTGTTATTATATTTGTTAAAATTTAATGATTAAACGTCAAGGATTTAAAATCAGAACTTCAATATAAAACACGACTAGTTTCGTCAGATGTAACAGCATAAAAATATGTAAAACAGAAAGACCATAAAAGCATTGAATTTCCAGTACAATGAAACATGACAATTAACTGTAATTAAAGTTTAACTGGGAGACGAAGTTCTAGCTGAAGCGTCATGCACATGCATATGTGTGAATTGCGTGTGCACCAATATTGAATGGCAGAACTATGAGAGTCTGGCAAACTGTAACTTAGGCTACTATTCATGTGGGAGGCATCAAGAACTATTTCTTTCGATTCCGGTATTCGTTCTCTCGAGTTCGTCGTAACATTTGTGAAAGTTGGTTGTTAAATTCCAGTCTATTTGATGTTGAAGGCCTTCAACATTGGTGTTTGCAGAAAACAATATATGACTAGACAAGGCACTGGCTCGAATTCTGTTGTAAGAAATGTCTCTCTGGTGTCCTAAGTGGAGAAGGATTGATTTTTCAGTCTGACTATAATACAGTTTACTGTAATCATAAACAATTTTGTAGACACCAAAAAGATTGTGATGTTTCTCTTTCGGATGGCTTAAAATAGACCGGAGCTTGGGTAAAGCAGTGAAAAAAGTCTTGATATTGTATTTCTTTAAGATTTCTGCCAGGTTTGGGGAGAGAGAACTAATATATAAGGTAAGGGGATGTAGGCTTTGAAATTAGTTATATCCTCATTTGGTGGTTGATGACAATGGTTAAAAAAAAAGTCTGTTTATATTTTTTTCAAAGTATCCATTTTGTTTGATGATGAAAATTTTATTTTTCACTTGGTTAGAGTATAATAAATTTAGTTTAATCCTTTATCCAAGTGTGAGCAAACGAAGTTTGCTCTCACACTTGGATAAAGGCCCTTAATGCATAACATTAGACATATCTGCAAGGAGATGCGTTTTGCATTATAGGAGATACTGAGACAGGAGTTGTTGGTAGCTTGCTCCACCTTTGCAACGAGTTGCCCTGGTGTTGTACCACCTTACCCTAGTCCTGAAGATACTTTCAGGCGCAAACTTCGTTTGCTCACACTTGGATAAAGGATTAAACTAAATTTATTACATCCATTTTGTTTGAGGTGTTTTAGTTCATTTTTAAGCTTTTGTTGATCTAATGACAAGGATCTGGCCCTATGGGCAAGAGTAGAGATGATGCCAAATTTCTGTGGGGGATAGTGGTGAGAGTCTCCGCATGTAGGTACCTGTCGGTATGCGTTGGTTTTCTAAAGATGGCGAGTTCAATATTTTCAGATGTCCTTGTTAATTTAATATTTAGAAAAGGAAAAGAACTGTCTACTTCTAACTCTGAGGTGAATTTGATGTATGGCATTTAGAAATATTTGAAGGCTGTCTTGACCATGTTCCCAGATCAGGCAAACATCATCTATATAACACAGCCATATCTTTGGTTTCAACGAAGCAGAAAAAATAGCCTTTTCTTCGAAATCTTCAAGATAGATGTTGACCAGCACCAGAGATAAAGGGCTACCCATGTTTGTATTTTGTTTGTAGATCATGCTTTCAAATTTAACACACACACACACACACACACACACACACACACACACACACACACACACACACACACACACACACACACACACACACACACACACACACACACACAGGGTGTCGCAAAATTCACGCAAGAAGTAATTTTGATAGAAAACACAGGTTTTTAATTAAAAATTATTATTTCTTATTGATTCATAAAGTATAGGGTTATGCATGGAATAACATATTGGGTAAATGGCCTCCACGGCTTTGCTGGCACATATGCACTCTTTTGTTGAAATTTTCCATGACTGTTTTGCATAAATGGGGCTGAATTTCGTGGATACAGTGCTCAATTTCCTCCTTCAAGGAGTGGTTGGTCTTGGGCTTGTTGGCATAAACCTTAGACTTCAAAAAACCCCAAAGAAAAAAGTCCAACGGCGTTAAGTCACATGATCTGGGCGGCCAATTCTGATCACCAAAACGGGAAATTACACGACCAGGAAATGACTCATGCAGTAATTGAATTGTTTCTCGGGCTGTATGGCATGTGGCACCGTCTTGTTGAAACCACATGTCGTCCATATCCATATCTTGCAATTTAGGCACAAAAAACTGGATTATCATGTCGCAATAGCGAGCACCATTAACTGTTATTGCCTTACCAGCCGCATTTTCGTAATCTGCAAATTCAAAATCTGCACCAAACAGTGACACGTTGTGGATGCATTTGTTTCTCAACAATCACTCATGGATTTTCTGAACCCCAAATGCGACAATTCTGTCGATTAACGAAGCCATCAAGATGAAAATGAGCCTCATCGCTGAAGATGATGTTGAATGAAGATGAATCTCTTCACTGTGTGTGGTCAGTAGGCTTCAGTTCTTGAGTCAATTGAACTTTGTAAGCATAAAGATGCAAATCTTTCATGAGCATATGCTGTAGAAAGCTTCTCGAAATGCCCAATTCAAGACCATGGTGGAGAATTGATGTTCCTGGACTCTCAGCAACACTCTCACAAACTGCTTCGATGTTTTCTGTTGAATGACTTGTTGAAGGACGGCCAGAGTGTATAAAATCACTAATTGATCCGGTTTCCTTGAATTTTTTAATTAATCTTTTCACAGTTGATGATGTACTAAAATTGCGAACTGTAGCTGGCAAACCTTCATTATTTTTAAAATATTGCTCAATGTTGTTCTTTTGTGAAGCGCTCCATTTTTAATAACCCTGAACTGTCGGCTGTCATGCTGTCTTTTTTTTCTCGTTGGCAACACTTTACCGCACAAATGGCGCTAGATTTAAATCTTGCGTGAATTTTGGGACACCCCTTATATATATATATATTTTTTTTTTTTTTTGAAACGGATTAAATGACTAAGCTGAGAGATAAAAAAACAGAAACACTATTTTAATTTAAGTAAACTGCATAACTAACAACTAATTTCGTCTTGTTAGAAGACTTCTTCGGGTGCATAACATCAGGGAACAAACTACCAACAAACATTGTGAGAGAAAAAAAATCTATACACTAAAGCATTAACGTATTAACATTTGAAGCTGTTCTGTGTATCTCTTCACTGTCGGGCATGTGCTCGCATTCAAGGCCTTGAACACCAAAGTTGGATAGCAGCACAATGACAGTCTGAGAGATTATAGCTAAGGTTAGTGTTGAGATGTACTGGATGGAGGATGATTTCTTTAGATTTTACAATTCTTCTTTCCAGTTCATAGCATCGAAAGATAATTTTTGATTTGTCCCATATGACTTGGTGAATGATGGAGTTTTCATCGTTAGTGTCAGCAGAATTCAGGAAATGGTTCGACAGAGCACTTGCTCTGGTTTTGTTATTTGAGACGTCTCTTTTATGTTTCTCTACATGTAATTAGATGGATTTTTCTGTCTGGCCAAAATAAAGGCCTCCATCCAGTACATCCCAACACTAACCTCAACTATAATCTCTCAGGCTGTCATTGTGCTGCTATCCAACTTTGGAGTTCATGAGACCTTGAATGTGTGTGCATGCCCAACAATGAGGCGATACACAGAACGGCTTCAAACATTAATACATTAATGCTTTAGTGTATAGATTTTTTCTCTCACAATGTTTGTTGGTAGTTCCCTCATGCCATGCACCGAAAGAAATTTTCTAAGAAGATGAAACTAGTTGTGCAGTTTACTTAAATTAAAACAGTGTTTCCGTTTTTATCTCTCAGTTTACAGTCATTTAATCTGTTTCAAAAATAAGTTTCCCAGCTGAATAAATCAATTATATCAGATGCTTTCTCTAATGATTCAAAAATTCCACTACTCCTTCCTCAGTAGGACCTTCTGTGGGAACATAGACTCAAATAAGTTTCAGTGTCCAGTTTACTTTCAAATTTGCTTATATAACTACTTGCAGCTTCTGCCAATCTTTGTGTTTGGTGTTGAATACTGTCACTACTCCTTCTTATCCCTAATTATTATTACTTGAACATAATATCCTATATTTTTCATTTCACAGGATCTCACCTGTTTTAGTCTCTTCATTCTCTCATTAGTACATATTATGTCAACATGGTAGTTCTGCAATTCTTCCCAGTTTCACTTGTTTTCTGATGTTTTATATGTTGATAAGTGTGCCAATCTTGATATTTGCTAATGATGATTTGTAGTTTGTTCCAGCAACTGACTTTTCATTGTTTGCCATGGTTCTCCAACAAGAATGAAAAATGCAGGGTGAAGGGAAGACTTCTTAACCAGGCAGTGTCCTAGCTGGCAAGAAATTTCACTGTTTTATGCCATCATACTTGTTTCTGGTTTAAGCCTACACAGAATATAATTTGGTCATGTAAGTCTCAAATTATTAGCCCATCCTTGTTTGTTTAGTACCCAGTTGATGCCTACTATTGGGCATACCACATGAAGGTAGGGAATAGATGTTGGGTCAGAAGCTCTGGTCAGTTCTCTGCATTCCTTAAAGACCATCCTGCTAACATCTAGCTTTGACTTTTATGCTATACAAAGATTGGCTTGAATACTATTTTGTACAATAGCCAGTTTAATATATTGACTAATTTTTGTCTTCTTCCATATAAATTTAGAACCAGATTTGCATATTTTGTGATCTATTCCCATACACAATTAGCATCTTCACTAAAAATTGTGCCTAAATAGCTGAAACATTCTTCATTCAAGATGCAGTTGAAGTTTTCCATGTCCCTGCATATTTTCATAACTTTTTATTATTGATTTTCATACAAAATTTGCTACAGAAGTTATTCAATTAACTTAAAGAATTCTGAAGACTGGATTTATTTGAAAATCCACTCTTCAGAATACAGTAAGGAGCAGAGATTAACATCTCAAATTTTGATATTAAGTTTCCTTCATGGAGTGCTTAAGGGTCAAAGCTATATAACTAAGAGGAGACCTCCACATAGCCTTCAAAGGAATGCAGAGAACTGACCAGGGCTTCTGACCTAATGTCCAATCCTCACCTTCGTGTGGTGCACCCTGTTAGATATCTACCTGGATATTAAACGGACGAGGATGGGCTGGCAATTTGGGATTTAGCCAACCAAATTGTATTCTTATTGGCTTAAACCAAAATTTCAAATGATGGTACCACATGACAGAATTTCATGCCAGCTGGGATATCACCCGGTTAAACAAGGCCCCACATTGTTTTTGCCAGAGAACCAAAGCAAACAGCGAAAAGTCAGCTACTGGAAAAATCCTAAACCTTACCCTAACTCAACATCACCACTATCAACAACATAAGATGCCTGAATGGCAAAGAAATGCAGTAGCTGAGGAATTGGATAATTACAGGATCGACATAATAGGGGTGACTGAAACAAAAAAAAAAAGACAAAAACTGGTGAGATCTCTCTGAACAATAAATACAAAATGTTATCTTCATGCAATGACAATCAAGGAAAAGAAGCAGTAGTCATAGTATTCAAAACCAAATATGAGGCTAATCTTCTTGAATGACAGGCAATCTCAAGTAGAGTGATGTGGGCAAATATCAGAATGGGGAATTGGACAATGAGACGTATTTGTGCCTATGGTCCCACAGAAAGTTCTACTAAGGTAGAAGTGGAGGAATATTTTTGAAGCTTTAGAGAAAGCAACTGACACATTAAAAAGGAAAAGTTGGTCCTTGTTGGGGATCTAAATAGCAGAGTAAGAATTGATTGTCAGACATACAAAAATATTTTGAGAAAATTTGGAGAAAAGAGCAAAGCTAATAATAATAGCAAATACCTGTTGGAATTCTGCTCAGGAGATGGACTAGTTATTACTAATACAATGTTCCAACATAAAAATGTTGGACAAATCCCATTGGAGAGAAGAGGCAAGGAATAAAAAAAGTCTCATTGACTATGGTATTGTTGATAGTTATGTTTTCCCAATGGTGCAGGACACCAGAGTGTACAGAGGATTTGAAATTGGAAGTGATCACAATTTAGTCTTGAGCAGGATAAAACTGAATTTCATAATGAAAAGAATAACATGTAAGAAAGTTTTAAAGAGAATAAAAGTCGATCAGCTCTCAGATGTGAACTGTAGACTGAAATACACAAACATTATTCAAGAAAAAATGAAAGAGTTTGAGAGCAGGAACCAAACCTTGGAGATTCAGTGGGAAGCCCTGAAGAAAACATTGATTGATTCAGCCAGAAAGGCATGTGGTGAGGTTGTGTGCAAGGATAGAAAAACCAGAACTCCATGGTGGACACACGAAGTTAAAGAGGCAGTGAAGGAAAAGAAGAAAGTATATTAAAAGTTCCTGGAAAATAAGTCAGCTTGTGCTTTTAGAGAATACAGAAACAAATGTAAGAAAGCTAAATACTGTGTAAAACTGGCTAAATAAAAGTCATGGGAGGACTTTGGAACATAGAAAATAAATATCAAGAAGGTGGTAAGATATTCTGGAGGTTGTTGAAGAAGTTGAAGGAGGAAAGAGTGCTGATAAAGGAGAACAAGAGAAAAAGATATCCTTGAAGTATGGAGTAATTACTTTGAAAAACTGCTAAATGAAACAAGCAGTGATGACAGCACAGTGGTAAAAAAACACTGACCAGGCATGCAGTCAGGAATACATATCCATATTTGAAGTAGAGAAAGCCATCAAAAGCCTGAAATGAAGGGAGCATGAGTAGATGACATTTGACCAGAAATGCTCAAGTATGGAGGTATAAACGTCATACAGTGGCTGCACTGCATAGTTCAGAAGGCTTGAACAGAGGGACGAATTCCAGATGATTGGAGTAGAGCTCTCATAGTATCCATATATAAAAAGGGAAATAAAACTGAATGCGAGAATTACAGAGGCATTTCATTACTAAGTGTTACTGGTAAGATATATGCAAGAGAAACGGTTGAGAAGGATTGTGGAAGAGAAGGCTGGTGAAGAACAAGCTGGATTCAGGGCAAATAGAGACTATCAGGATCAGATTTTCACTTTATGACAGATAGCTGAGAAATCATGGGAATATTCGGGAAAGGTGCCCATGGAATAGAAGGAAGGTAAGATAGTGCCATTGCATAAAAGCGGTAGCAGATGGGAAGTGTCTAATTATAGGTCAGTTTGTGTGTCATCAGTAGTTAGTAAGATCTTGGAGAAAGTAGTGAGGGACCATATACAGCATTGGGCACATGAGGGTAATGTTATCAGTGAGAGTAAGCATGGATTTGTGAAGAGGCATTCTTGTTTTCGCAATATGCTAGCCTTTTATGATAAAGTTACAAGAGCATTAGATCAGAGAAAGGCATATACTTCTATTATTTAAATTAAGGGGATATTAAATCCAACATTGTTTTAAAACCAAATAAGAAACTCAAAGATTGGAATCAGAGAGTTTCATGCCGAATATAGTAAACTATAAAGTATCGGTGACCACTAGCGTGAGTTAATGCAAGTGACCCTAGTAAGTAGTATAATACCGGAGAACTCGCAGCAAAGTCGGTAAAGTACTGATCGCAATTTTTAGGTATTTTCCATAATGTAAAAAGACATTTCCTAGGAAATGTATGCTGTTATTACATTATGGTAGGAGGTCACTACCCAGACCAGTTTCAGCCTTTTTTGAGGCTTCATCAGTGAGTAGCTAGACCGATTAATACCAAAGTGTATAGCGAAAAGAACTTATACTACGTACTAGGGTCACTTGCATTTAGCTCACGCTAGTGGTCGCCGATACTTTATAGTTTACTATATTCGGCATGAAACTCTCTGATTCCAATCTTTGAGTTTCTTATTCGGTTTTAAAACAATGTGGGATTTAATATCCCCTTAATTTAAATAATATGTATATCGCTGAAATGAAGCTTATTAGCTCTTTATATTTAAGTAACTTAATGGTTGCACCTGTTTGGAAACTCGTATAGCAGTGTATATAAGTTCTTTTCACTATACACTTTGGTATTAATTGGTCTAGCTCCTCACTGATGAAGCCTCAAAAAAGACTGAAACCAGTCTGGGTAGTGACCTCCCACCATAATGTAATAACAGCATACATTTCCTAGGAAATGTGTTTTTACATTATGGAAAATACCTAAAAATAGCGATCAGAACTTTACTGACTTTTGCTGCGAGTTCTCCAGTATTGTACTACATACTAGGGTCACTTGCATTAGCTCACGCTAGTGGTGGCAGTTACTCTGTAGTTTACTATATTCGGCATGAAACTCTCCGATTCCAATCTTGAAGTATCTTGTTCGGTTTTAAAACAATGTGGGATTTAATATCCCCTTAATTTAAATAATGTTTATATCACCGAAATGAAGCTTATTAGCTCTTTATATTTAAGTAGCATATACTTCCATTTTTCTAGACATAGCAAAGCCATTTGACAGGGTTCCACACGATAAGCTGATATTCAAGTTGCAGCACATGGGTCTGGATGTCAGATTGGTCAACTGGATTCAGGATTGGCTGTCCGATAGGTATCAGAGAGTTGTGTATGGTGGAGCAACATCAGAGGCAGAAGGTTACAAGTGGGGTTCCACAGGGCTCAGTAGTGGGGCCTATATTGTTTAACCTTTATATCAATGACATTTTCTGTGGATTGCAAGGGAATATTCGGTTGTTTGCAGATAATGCGAAGGGTTATTAGTAATAGTGCAGATGTGGTAGCCCTGCAAGAGAATTTGAATAAGCTACATATATGGGCAAATGAATGGGGATGTCAGTTTAATGCAGCAAAATGTAAGGTCTCGAGGTTTGGGACACATCGATGGGACACTGCATACTCTACGGGAGGAGTTAAACTTGAGGAAGTAGGAGAAACAAGAGACCTGGGTTTGATGATTGATAGAAACCTGAAATTTAGGTGACATATTGCAAAGTGGGTGAAGGTAACACAAAGGATTGCTGCAATAATGAGGAGGACACTGACCTACAGAGATAAAATGGTTATCATTCCGTTGTATAAGACCCTGATGAAATAACACTTAGACCATTGTTCTCAAATTTCGTCCCCAATATTTGAAGGGGATTAATTAACTGTGGAAAGGGTACAAAGGCAGATAACAAAGATGGTGTCGGGACTGTACAATGTTAGTTATGAAGATCAGCTGAGGGATTGTGGACTGCTGAGTTTGGTAGATAGGAGGAGGAGGAGGGGTGATATCATTGAGACTTTTAAACTGTTGAGAGGTGGTTACAGGGTTGACATTGGGGAGTTCTTTCGTTTGGTTGAACAGCAGGAAGGAGTCATGACAAGGGGGCCATCCCTGGAAGTTACGAAAGGAAACTGTGAGAAAGAGGGTGAGGAGTGGTTTCTTTGCATGGAGGGTGGTTGAACCACGGAATGCATTGCCTGATGGAGTGGTGAGAGCGAGAACGGTCAATGCGTTTAAGGATTGGTATGATAGACTTTGTGATTCCTAGGAGGGACTTCCTACGATGAGTCTTTTGACTCCATGGAGGCCTCAACAATAATAACAATAATAATAATATAACAAAGGCCTGTATTTAAGTTTTGTAGATCTGGAAAAGGCATATGAAAAGGTGCCAAGAGAGAAACTATTCCAAACGCTACAGTTATATGGTGTTAATGGGGCATTATATCAAGTCCCTATTTATATATACATAGTCTCTATTTCAACTGTAAGTCAGCAGTTAGAATTGAAGGAAGTAGAGGAACATGGTTTAATATTAAATCTGGTGTCAGATTTAATATTAAACATTATCCCCTCTCTAATTCATTATCTATATGGATCACATTATGAAGGAAAGTGGTATTAACTCAGATATCAAAATTCATCATTATCAAATTCCTGACATGTACCCTGAAGGGGTGTACAGGATATAATGGTACTACATGAAAAACTTACATCATTACTAACTTCCTATCTACAATTTTTCTCCAAATCAGTCTGTTACTTGTCAAGACTCCAACACTATCAGTTCTTATATTTCTATCAGGCACTTTGTACCATATCAATCCACATATATCTCGGTCTTCCTCTGGGTCGTTTTCCTGCTAACCTGGCAGAGAACACTTGTTTTGCTAATCTTTCCTCGCCCATTCGGTTTAAGTGACCATACCACCTGAGATTAGCTCCGTTAATGCATTCCTGGATGCCAACAATGTCAAGTTCTTTCCTACTATCCTCATTTTTAATATGATATTGCCATTGATACCATCTATTCATGCCTCTAATCTTTCTCAGGATTCTCATATCTAAGGTCTCTAGTCCTTGGTCAAGTGTTTTACTTCTGACCCAGTTCTCAGATCCATAAATTAAAAAAACTGGTTTGAACACCGTCTTGTATACAGCTAATTTAGTGTTCCGACAAATTTCTCTCTTGTTCCATGTGAATTTATTCAATTGACGTCCCACCATACCAGCTTTGTTAATTTGTTGCCTATTTCCATATTTAATTTACCATCTTCACTAAAAATCGTGCCTAAGTAGCTGAAATGTTTTACTTGTTCCACAGGTTCTCCATTCACAACACAGTTGACATTATCAATGATTCTGCCTATTTTCATTGTTTTTGTCTTTTTATTGCTGACCTTCATACCATATCTATAATTTAGTGTTTCCACTAATTTCTCACTTATTCCATATGAATTTATTCAATTGACTTCCAACCATGACAATCACAACCATTGTTGATTCTGTTGTCTCTTTCGTATTTAATTTACCATCTTCACTAAAAATCATGCCTAAGTAGCTGAAATGTTTTACTTGTTTCACAGGTTCCCCATTCACAACGCAGTTGACATTTTCAACAATTCTATCTATTTTCATTGTCTTTGTTTTTTTAATGCTGACCTTCATACCATATCTATAACAACAATTATTGAATTTAGTCAGAGAATCTTGCAGACTTGTAGCGGATTTATTTAGAAATATAACATCATTCACATAAAGCAGAGAACTAACATTAACATCTCCAATTCTGTATATCATGTTTAATACCACTTTCCTTCATAATGTGATCCATATAGATAATGAATAACAGAGGGGATAATGTACATCCTTGTCTCACACCAGATTTAACATTAAACCATATTCCTGTACTTCCTTCAATTCTAACTGCCGACTTACAACTCAAATATAGATAAAGTATTGCTTGATATAATGCCCCATTGATACCATATTCAATAGATTTTCTCTTGCCACCTTGTCATATGCCTTTTCCAGATTGACAAAACTTAAATACAGATCTTTGTTATATTCCCATGCTTTCTCAACTATTCGTTGTGAACTGAAGATCTGATCCTGACAGCTTCTATTTGGCCTGCATCCAGCTTGTTCTTCACCAAGCTTTTCTCCCACAATTCTTCTCAACTATTTTTCAAGTATGCTTGCATAGATCTTGCCAGGAACACTCAGTAGGGAAATACCTCTGTAATTCTCACATTCAGTTTTATTTCCCTTTTTATATATGGGTACAATTAGAGCTCTACTCCAATTATCGGGAATTCGTCCCTCTGTCCAGGCTTTCTGAACTATGCAGTGCAGCCACTGTAAGACTTTTATACCACCATACTTGAGCATTTCTGGTCGAATATCATCTATTCCTGCTGCCTTTCCACATTTCAAGCCTTTGATGGCTTTTTCTACTTCAAGCATGGATACGTATTCCTGACTGTATGCCTGTTAAGTGTTTTTTACCACTGTGCTATCACTGCTTGCTTCATTTAGCAATTTTTCGAAATAATTACTCCATACTTCAAGGATATGTTTTTCTCCTGTTCTGATGTCATCTTTATCATCTCTAAGTCCTTTTACAGTACTCTTTCTTCCATTTCTAAGCTTCTTCAACAACCTCCAGAATATATTAGCACCTTCTTGATATTTATTTTCTATGTTCTTGCCAAAGTCCTCCCATGACTTTTGTTTTAGCTAGTTTTACACAGTGTTTAGCATTCTTGCATTTGTCTCTATATTCTCTAAGAGCACAAGCTGACTTATTTGACAGGAACTTTTGATATGCTTTCTTCTTTTCCTTCACTGCCTCTTTAACTTCCTGTGTCCACCATGGATTTCTGATTTTTCTATCCCTGTAGACAACTTCACCACATGTCTCTCTGGATGAATCAATCAGATTTTTCTTCAAGGCTTGCCACTGAATCCCTTTGGTTCAGTGGCGAGTTTGGTTCCTGTTCTCTAACTCTTTCATTTTTTTTTTTTCAATAATCTTTATGTATTTTAGTCTATAGTTCACATCTGAAAGCTGCTCAACTTTTATTCGCTTTAAAACTTTCTTACATGTTATTCTTTTCAATATGAAATTCAATTTTCTCCTGCTGAAGACTAAATGGTGATCGCTTCCAATTTTAAATCATCTGTACACTCTGGTGTCCTGCACCAGGGAGAAAACATCAGTATCAACAATAACATAGTTAATGAGACTTTTCTTATTCCTTGCCTCTTCTCTCCATGTGAATTTGTGCACATTTTTATGTTGGAACATGGTGTTAGTAATAACCAGTCCATGTCCTGAGCAGAAATCCAACAGATATTTGCCATTATTATTAGCTTTGCTCTTTTCTCCAAATTTTCTCAAAATATTTGTATGTCTGACAGTCATTTCCTACTCTCCTATTTAGATCCCCAACAAGGACCAACTTTTCCTTTTTGATTGTGTCAGTTGCTTTTTCTAAAGCATCAAAAAATTCCTCCACTTCTACCTTAGTAGAACCTTCTGTGGGACAATAGGCACAAATAAGTCTCATTGTCCAATTTCCCATTCTGATATTTGCCCACATCACTCTTTTTGAGACTGCCTGCCATTCAAGAAGATTAGCTTCATATTTTGTGTTGAATACTATGGCTACTCCTTCTTTTCCTTGATTGTCATTTCCTGAATATAACATTTTGTATTTATGTTCAGAGAGATCTCACCAGTTTTTGTCTTTTTTTGTTTCAGTCACTCCTATTATGTCGATCTGGTACTTATCTAATTCCTCAGCTAGCTCCATTTCTTTGCCATTCAAGCTTCTTATGTTGATAGTACTGATCTTTAACTCTGGTGATGTTGAGTTGGGGTGTGTTTTCAGATTTGTTCCAGTAGCTGACTTTTCGCTGTTCACCCTGGTTCCCTGGCAAAAACAACGGGGGCCTTGTTTAACCGGGCAACGCCCCAGCCGGCATGAAATTTTGTCATGTTGTACCATCATTTTCTATATTGGTTTAAGCCAATAAAAATAGAATTTGGTTGGCCAAGTCCCAAATTGCCAACCCATCCTCATTTGTTCAGTATCCAGGTAGATGTCCAACCTTCACCTTCTCGTGGTGCACCCTGTTGGGTGCACCACGAGAAGGTGAGGATTGGACATTACATCAGAAGTCCTGGTTAGTTCTCTGCATTCCATTAAAGGCTATGTGGAGGTCTCCTCTCAGTTATACAGCTTTGACCCTTAAGCACCCACCCGCTTGTTCTCTAACATGTATATTAACTCTTTGTCCGGACTGTTGATTCTCCTGGGCCTGGCTTGAATCTCGTTATAACGATCTTTCCTTTCAGGTGTGTAGATGGGAATAGTTCAGCCTAGATTGGTCCACATGGTACTGCACATCGATCAGCTTATGCAGGCTTTCTCGGCATGCTGATGAAACTGCACTCATTTAGCTCACTACCTGGCCGCTACGATGAACCTTTCATCCACTCGTCATAGTGAATGACTCAGTTGGCAACCCTTGAATAACGGGTGCCTATGTCGAACCCAAGAACAAGAGCAAGAGAGCTTTGCTGGGTGGTCCCAGCTCTTATATATCTACCCCTGACAGCACCCTTTTTGCGTCAGGTATTTCCACACAGTACTGAATTCTTCTGAGCATAGGTCTTGCCTTCTCCCGTAGCATCTTCCGAGAATCCTGCACGTGCTACGTGCGTACATGACTGTTTTAGGCTATTTCACTAATCCCGGTGTCTGGCTCGTGAACTTTGAACTTGTATTTCTACTTGGCTACACATAATTTACAGAAACTTTCTTTCATTGCTAATATACAAAATTAGGTAGTAATTTCATATATATATATATATATATATATATTGTTGAAATTAGGATTTACTCGGGATGTATACATTTATAAAACAAAATTAATTTTATATCTTATTATTATATCTTATTTTATATCTTATGTTTTTATTTCTCACCTGAAGAAGTCGGAGCACCGATGAAACTAGTTGTGATGTATTAAAGGTTTTTGTCATACTTTCTCGGGTTCTAGTCAGTTTAATTTTGTTTTATAAATATATATATATATATATATATATATTATTATTATTATTATTATTATTTGACACCTCCAGGGAGTCCAAAGACTCATCGAGGGAGAGTGTGCCAACAGCATCGAACGATTGGCCCCCTTCCAACTACTAACTGCGCTCAAACTTACTTAACTGAGCCATTAGTAGCAGAGGCTCTACCAATCGACCAACCTTTGCCGGCGAAGTATATACAGGGTGTTCGGGATAAATTTGACATATTTATAATTAATTATATTTTTCCATAAGTTACATGTATTAACACACACTTCTCTTCATTTAAAAGTTTGGACCCTTCTTCATTCATATACAAGATGTCAGAAAGGATGGATAGCTGGAACCCACCTGAATCATGGAAGAGAATAACTTGTATCATGATGATTCGTGCCCGCCATCAAAATAAGGATATTACGACTGCTGCCCAATGCTCCCTGAATACAGTAAAAACAATCAGGCATGAACTAGAGACTTGCAATGGTGACTACGAGGATGTAGCAAGAAGAAAGATCCCTAGCAGACGATCTGATTGCGTTCGTACAGCAGAATTCCTCGCAAATCTGCAGGAACAGGTGTTGAAGAACCCTGGCATTGGAATTCGGGCTTTGTTCGTGGAGTTGCTAACTGTAGTCAAGCCCTGGATAACAAGGGTAGCCAATGGTAGGCCGTATGTATGGCAGCAGGATTCGGCCCCTTGCCACACCTCTGGGAAAAGTCAAAAATGGTTGTCTGAAAATTTCTACGACTTCACCAGTCCAAATGTTTGGCCTCCAAACTCCCCAGACCTTAACCCCATGGATTATTTTGTATGGGGTGCAGTTGAAAAAGACACCAATCGCACTTCCAGTAATACAAAAGCCCAGTTAATGGATAAAATTAAAACAGTTTTTGCGGCCCTTCCCAGGGAGACTGTAGCATCAGCTTGTTCGAGGTTCCGAAGCAGAATTGAAGCTGTGATCGATGCTAATGGTGGTTATTTTGAGTAAATCTTGTTGATAGTATTGTAATTAACTCTGCCTGTAATGTTTTTTTGTCAATTCATTAAATTTAATAGATACAAAGAAGATTTTCTTTTTCCTTGCGAAACTGTCAAATTTATCCCGAACACCCTGTATATATATATACTTATCAAAATTTGTCAAAATACGTTACTCTACATATTTTTAAGTTATTCAAATTTTTACCTAGATACAAGCATATTCCCTTTGTGTTTTAAACTTGTTAAATCCCGAATGAGATAGTTCTTATTGAAAGATCTTCATTCAAGATTTAACACCATGACAGCTCTACTACAACCATTTGGAATTAGACTTTCAGATTATGCAGTACATCCACTGGAAATCTTTTATACTCCCATATCTGGATACTTTTGGTTGAGTATCATTTTTTCCAGCTTTCTTTGGACATTTCAGGTTCACGATGGCGCTTTCAACCTCAAGCATTGATATGTACCCAGACTGTATTCTTCATGGATATTTTCTGGTAACGTTCTGTTACTTCTCGCATAATTTAACAATCATCAAACAAATCCTTTTATTCCTTTTACAGTATGCTTTCTTCCATTTCTAAGGGTTCTCCATAGCCTCCAGAATCTTTTGTTCAGCTAATTTTACACACTGCTTCTTTTTTCTTACTTTTTTTTCCCCTTCAGATCTCATAGTAACTTACTTGCTAAGAAATTTTGATATTCTTCCCCACCTCAGCCCAGGACTTCCTGTTTAACTTTTCAAGTCCACTAATGAGTTCTGATTTTTCTGTCCTTGCAGACACAATTTCATTATATGATTACCAGTGTTAAATTGTGATAGATTGTGATTTTAGGAACTCCAATCTTATCACAGTTTAACATGCGTTTCCCAATGAAAAGGAAAATAAATACATGTGTTTGTCTCTAGGTACTTTAATACCTAGAGATATATCAAATATTTCCAACTAAAAGAAAACAAATAGTTATTTATATAGTATTTCAACAAGGGACCACTCACTAGTTAGTATAAATAATAGTGGAAGTGTAAACATTTAACATTTTGTTAGAGCAATAAGTACTAGGAGTTATAGAATGATTTGCACAAATTCTAAGGGGGGGACGTAAGTCCAAAGGTCAGGAAGCAGTAAAGCGGGGGGAGTGGTTTGCCCCAGGCATTCACATGCCGACAGCGCACGAAAAATGTAGCAGAGAAGGCTGGACGCTATGACGTCGACCTACGTGAAAGCTCTAGGTGGACATCACGGAGTGCGAGAATCGCTGGGAACCAAGGAGAAATATAAGGGTCAAGCAAGCACCTCCCTCAAGGGGCTTTTTTGTTCCTGATCTCCTGGTGTTGGTCTCGTGGTGTCGTGAACGGGTGAAGGGTGGCAGTGCCTCCACTCCGATGAGTTTTGATAGAGGCATAGGCAGAACCAGAAGGTCGTATCTCTGCGGAAAGAGTAAGCCTGGCCGTCCACTGAAAGCCAGATAGGAACCCATGGATATTTCGATTAAGGAGAGACAGATTCCTGAAGACCTCTTAATGTGATGCAGTTCAAGATAGATAAGTAGACTTTATTGTATTTGTTAACTATGAATGAAAGGATTTGTGCCGTGCTGTGAATCAGAGGAAAGAACAATAATATTATATAGAACTGAACTGTAGATCCTGAGAAAATTACTGTAAATTTACTGTCTCCTACTGTGATTGAATTATGTTATATGTTTAAAGAGGTTATGATTAAGTTTAGAGTAAAGAATTGCTATTAATGACAAGATTGTAAAAGTTATAGATGCTATCGTGAGTGGTTTGGTTGAGACTGAATTAGAAAAGAATTATTGTGATTGTCATGCATAATTAAGATGTTTTAATGTTGATAAGTTTTATACTGCAAAAATTAACAATAATCAGTCTGAGTATCCTTATGATATTGGAATGTTTTAATATTAACCTGATTGTCAGGAACTCTCTTAGACTGAGATTTAAGTTTACATGTACTGTATGTATATAATTATAGTATCTAATAAACCTTGCTTTTGAATCCAATTAAGTCTATCTGTGATTTGGAATCCGATGCACCGCTTATAAAACTTAATATGAACCTAAGCAGGAAATTAGAAGGAAGAGATTTTGGCCACGTCTGCAAAGGTCAAGGTATCACTTAAATACTATCTAGAGATTGCCTCTTGATTGATATTGTTATATAATCTAAAAGCGCTAAGTGGCGCAGCGAAAAAAATAAATTTCTTAGTGTTTTACGAGAGGTTGATCTCAGACACTCTGATACTCTGGTATTGGCTCGACCCTGGGGCAATTCCATTGTTATTCAGAGGTACCACGTGATACCTGAGAAAGAGTCTAACGAGAATTTGAATAAAAGACTAAAATAGTAGTTATATTAGAGATAGGGACGCAACATCAGAATAGAACGAATCACTGTTTTCTTCAAAGTCTGCCAATGAGTCTCTAATTTTTTATCATTATTTTCAAACTCTCATTTTTTTCTCACAATAATACTCATATATTTAAATCTACAATTCATCACTTGAAAGCTGATTGACTGATTATTTTTCAAACTTTTGTACATACATTTATTTTCAATATCAAGTTTTTATCCTGCTCCATACTAAATTTAGTTCACTTCCTATTTCAAGTCCCTTGTTGTACTCTTGTCCTGACCCAGCATGAAGATATTGCTAGAAATAATAACATAATCAACGAAGTTTTCTTACTAGATGTTCATCTTCTTTTGATATGAATATGTGCACATATTTATGTTGAAACATGGTAATAATAATAATAAATCCATGTTTCTAACAGAAATCCAGCAGTTAAAAGGTATTACTATTACCTCTGCTCTATTCTCCAAATCATTTCTGTGCATATGGTATTGATTCTCTATTCTGTTGCTTATACCAGCTTTTCCATTTTCTTTAATGCTGCCTTCTCTAATACTTGAAAAATTCTACATCCTTCTTAAGAGAACTGTGGGACCATAGACAAAAATAGGTCTATTCTTTATCTCTTTATCCAAAATAGTGTTTGTACAAATTAAAGGAGAAGTTTTCACTCATACAAGATGATTTAAATTTTGGGGTATTTTTTTAGAACTTGCAAACTAGTGATAATGGATCTGGTGGTAATGCTTATTTATACAATGGCTATTCATAACTATATTTTAAAGAAATTACAATGTAGACCAATATTAACTACAATAAATTTAATATTTTCAATATTTTGGGCAAGTCAAATTGCTTATTATCAAGGAACACAGTACAATATGATATGTGCACTCAGGCACTACACTGAGTAATGGGGTTGAAGCACGAAAACCAAAAGTGAGCCTAAAGTCCTACATAATGCTCCCTATCAGGCAAAAATGGGACACTTGTTTCAGCGAACAGACAAGGACACCAATTTTTGCCAATTTCAACCTCATTACTTAGTATAGTACTAAGTAATGAGGTTGAACCTGCACACACATATAATGTACCATGCTTCTTGATTATGGCAATTTGACTTTGCCAAAATACTGGAAATATTAATTAAATTTATTGTAGTTAATATCAGTTTACGTTGCAATTTCCTTAAAAAAAATAATTTAATGAGTAATTTGCAGAAATAGTTTTCTCATTTCTTGGTTAGAAATATGGAGTTAGACCAACTTAAATATAAAAATAAATTGGAACTGATAATCATATTTAACTGGAATCATTTATAGACAAATATTTTAAGTATTAAGTAACCAAAATATCTTTTTGACAATTGCCAGTACTTCTCTTGAACTAAACAGATCCTGAAAATGTATTCAAACTTACTTGTTTTAAAACTTTCAAGCCTTCATGTATAGGCTGAGGAAGACCAGCAAGTGATATCCTGTCATTAGGCAACTGAAATCCCACAAATTTCATCCTAGTGTGATCCAGGAAGCTGTCCACATCACGCTGTCTTACTTTTGGGACCCAAGGTAGGCCTTTATTGGGTAATGGTATTGGCTGGGAAGGGATAGAGGCAGGTATTGGTGTAGATGGTCGAGGAGTAGGGGGGCGGTATTCATCTTCTGATGGTCTGCCTTCTTCTACACCCACCTGATGTTCTTCAATATCTCTTAGCTCATCATCTGTTCCATTATCTCCCTCCAAGTCTTGAAATGCCAGCGAATCATCCATACTACTTTGCTTGACAAGGCTCTATAAATGGTTTTGAAATACTAAATCAAATACTAAAACATGAATTTCACAAAAATATAACATTTCATTTACTTGACCAAATGTGCAATTTTCCTAACATTCTTTTAATGCATTTTTATGTATATCTGTATTACAGAATATGTATAAGAGCTGGTAAGGAATTTGAGTTTTAAATATATACTTCATACCAAAAGGTTCCATCTAAAGGAAAATGCATTTTTAGAAAAAGGTTGTAGTGCCAATTCATTTTAGCAATATCTGAAATTACACACATACACACAATGTATCTGACCCCACAAAAGAGAGGTACAAGAACCTATAGCACATCAGTGCAGCGTGTGTGTGGGGGGGGGTGCTGGTAAGGATTGAGAAGGAAGAAATTTATTGATATTTTCTTCAAAGAGCTGGAGGTTGTATTGCTGGAAAACACATTATGAGAAAGGCTGTTTCAAACGACAGAGGTATATGGAACAGAGCCCAACAGAAAGCGGAGGAATGATGTTTACCAGTTCATTGGAACAATGACAATGGAAGAAGTACCTGTACTTCTTCCATTGTCTACCTAAAAGTAGCTACAGAGCTGAAACACTGCATCTCTAAGATAGAAGTCCAAGCGAGTGTGTGAGGGAAAGAACATCTATGAGCCGAATTGTTCTTTTCTGGGCAGTATCAAGAATTTTTAGGGATATTTTAGGCACAATTCCTAATGTGCAACAGTATTCTAAGGATAGTAAATTTAGGATTTGTATAAAGTTAGTAGCTGAGTGGGTATAAAAATAGCATTTTGATTGGAAAAAAAAAAAAAAAAAAAAAACTAGTTTTTTAGAGGCTGGAGGTAAATGTTGGTCC
Organism: Typopeltis vanoorti; assembly: GCF_054136105.1. Taxonomy (NCBI): domain Eukaryota; kingdom Metazoa; phylum Arthropoda; class Arachnida; order Uropygi; family Thelyphonidae; genus Typopeltis; species Typopeltis vanoorti. The sequence goes on from NC_143559.1 coordinate 139,285,605, forward strand.
AAGTATAGAGATCTGATCCTGTCTGGTAATTTGTGTAATACTGAAGGTAAGGATAGGTGACCTGAGATGATCACCGATTGTCCTTGCCCCAATGAGGGATGGTATGGAAATCAGTGTTTAAGTCATTGGGATTGCAGATGCTTGGGATGTCTGAGAATTACATAATTTGTTAGAGTAGGATGAATGGAGCGTATTATTGTTGACAAACCTGTGAATAGGATTGGTGTAGATCCTATTCACAGGTACTCAATACCAATGGAGTAGATCTTTATGTATAGGAGAAAATGGTAGATTGGTGATATATAATGGAGCCATGAGGCACTCCTGCATTGGTGGCAAAGCTCAGAGAATCCACCATGACACACAGTGAATGACCAGAAGGAATGCCAACTATGCAATTACAGAGGATGGCAGGTAGATAGCAAGAAGACAGTTTGCAAAGCAGGTCTCAATGGCAAACATGATCGCAAGCCCTGGAAATGTCTTAGGCAATAGTGCACATTTCTCCAAACTCTTCAATGGTAAGTGTTCAGTGGTGGGTGAAGTAAGCTAAGAGATCAACCATGGATCTAAATGAGAAGAATCCATATTGGTGGTCGCTGACTAACTGGTGGGCCTCTAAATAGTGAAGCTGACTATCAATAAATTTCTCCATTATTTTGGAGGACTGAAGTAATTGCAACTAATCAGTAACTGGTTGGATATATGTTTACTTCATTGGGTTAAATGTCATCTATGTATAGAAGATTGAAGACATGATAAAGACTGCTATAGCTTTAGAGCACACCAAGTGTACAATTGAAGAGATAACAAGAAGATTTTTCAGTATCCAAGTTATTTAATATTTTTCTTAAGACTTTTTGCTGAAAAAAAAAAAAAACACAAGAAGCATACTGTACTCAGTTACTGGCATACTAGGAGGAAGAGGAGATGTGCCTTTATTTTCTGTGCATGATTTGCGGGAAAACAGTGATGCCATCTGGGTAAGAGGTGGAAATGCAGGTGAAAAATTGGGTGCAAAATGGCCTTTGCAAGGGACCAGAAGGCATGCCATTTAAACAGGAGGTAAGTTTTCTGCTGTTGGCATTTATGAAGTTGAATTCAGATCTGCTAATGACTGTTTTACATTTATTATATAATTCAGCATAAGGATTCTTGATGCAAACCACTTAAAATAAGCTCATTGGTTTTTCTTCAATTCCTTTACTACTTTCTGGTAAATTAGGGTTTGAAAAGTGGATCAGAATTTTGAGTCAAATGGGGAATGAATGCCTTCATGTAAGAATAATTTGACTCACTCAATCAGAGCAAGTGTTTGGGTCAGAGAAGTGGAAGCAATAGTCAGACCACAGAAAGGAAGAATAGAAATTCCAGGTCATTCCACTTAGCACCTTTTAGTGCCAAAGGACACAAGAGGGGGGGGGGGTAGTTGAATGAAGGACATTCTGAGAGAGGACACTTGCACATGATTGTGATCTGAGTTACCAAGAGAAGAGGTGACTTCTGTTGTGTATTTGGTAGGAGAACCGGTTACAAACAGATGAAGAGTATTGGAAGAGTAAACAAGGTTATCAGGAATTCGGGTAAGTGTACAATTGTGTTAAGTCACTGCTTATAGCAAACAATTCTGCATCTCATCCAAGTTGGTCAGTGATGTTGGAAAAAGAGCTGTAGGAATTGTGGACGTTAAAGTCACCCAGGAAGATGACATCACTATTTGGACAGCTGGACTGCAGATAGCCAAGCTTCGTGGAGGGATGGGTGAAGAGGTCAGAGCAGCTTTTGGAGTTTGGTGATTGGGTAAATGCAGCAGATGAATATTAATAAATTGGACAAGGAAACTGTGAACCAGAGGATAAAGCATTTTGTGATGAAATAATAAAAGCTTTAATTTTCATCTGATTTGCATACTAGGTTACAATGGATGGAAGTGCGAGCACACACAGACATTTAATTTTAAAAATAAGGTTGAGAGTTGGCTAAGAGTAGTTTTCCTTAGTCATCGCTTTATGTTGTGAAGAGAGATGATTACCAATATAACTAAACAATAACCCATAAGTTATTATGAGTTTAGTTATATTAATAAAAATAGATTAGGAAAATTAGTCGAGGTTGCTGACTTTCTGAAGCAAGAGTTGGATACTCTATTGTGTCAAGAGTCAAATTATTAGTACATGAGATAATCATTGCAGGCTCTCACTGATAAGACCTCGATAAAAGTCTAAACTGGTCTGGGTAGTGGCCCTTCACAATAACACATAACCAAGTTTCCAATTAGCCCATATAGCATTATACACACCTGAAAGGATATGTGCTTTATGTTATGAGATACTAAGGCAATTAATGTGAATTCATAAAGAAAGCATTAGATGTTGTTCACTATTGATAATAATACCTAATGGTATAAACCAGCATTCTTCAATCTTTTTACACCTGCGAACCGGGGAAAATAGGAGAAATATTTCGTGGACCGGCTGACGGCTAAGACAGAAACATAAACCAATGTAGATAGTATTTTATTTATTAAATCCAATGTTATAAAATTACAATTTTTAGCTAGTGTGACATCTGCTGCTGCATAGAGGTTAGAAAATTTGATATATGTGGCTGGAGCTTTGTTTTTGAGAGACGAAGAATTTTTTTGGCGGGAAGCCAGGAAATTTCTGCGAACAAGTGCCGGTCAGCGAATCATAGGTTGAAGAACAAGGGTATAAACAACACCAAGAGGGGAAAAGCGGATCACAGGTTGAAGAACAAGGGTATAAACAACACCAAGAGGGAAATAGCAGATCACAGGTTGAAAAACAAGGGTATAAACAACACCAAGAGGGAAAAAGCAGATCACAGGTTGAAAAATAAGGGTATAAACAACACCAAGAGGGAAAAAGCAGATCACAGGTTGAAGAACAAGGGTATAAACAACATCAAGAGAGAAAAAATACATTTTTTTAAAATTTTATTATTATTTTTTATATGTTGAGCCCATACATGAGAGTTTGGTTGATCAATCTCATTAGTACCATATATGGGTAGTGGGTTGGGAAAGGAGAAACTTGTTTACATTTAATTTAAAATCCCATATATTGTATTTGTAAGATGAAGATGGTAAAGTATTGATGGACAAGACAAAAAACATACACAGATGGACAAGATATTGCAGTGAACTACAAAAAAATCAACTACATAATACTGCAACAGAAGTAATCAAAGAACTAAAAGCAATCTCTCCATCAGCAGAGATCTTTGAAAATGACATCTTGGAAGAGGAAGTGAATAAGGCTACAAAACATCTCAAGAACAACAAGAGTCCTGGAGATGACAACATAATAGACGAGATGTTAAAATATGGGGGAGAATCAGTTGTAAAAGAAATACATAAGCTATGTAATGAAATATGGAGATCAGGGTATGCCCCTGAAGAGTGGAAGAAATCGGTCTTGGTTGTTCTTCATAAGAAAAGCAGTGCTTTAGAATGCACTAATTATTGCATTAATGAGCAAAGTACTGATGAAAATACTAACAGAATGCCTGAAGAGTCATATGGAGGCACATCTTCCTGATGAGCAAGCCGGATTTCAAAAAGATCGAAGTACAGTGCAACAAATACTTGCACTAAGACTAATAGCAGAGAAAGCTCACAGAAAGAACAAAAAAAAATATACTGCTGATTCGTGGACTTCCAAAAAGCATTTGATAATATTGATCAAAATATAACATGGGCTGTCTTGGAATCATATGTTGTGGACAATAAATTGATCCGCCTGCTGAAAGATATAAACAGCCAAGCACAAGCAAAAATCAGAATAGCAGGCGAGACTGGAAATTGGTTTGCCACTAGTCAAGGCACAAGACAAGGGGACCCAATATCACCAATCATCTTCATCACACATCTGGGAAGAACACTAGATAAGATTAAAGAAGAAGGTAGAGGCATTTCAATAAATGGCATGAGAATAAACTACCTCTGCTTTGCAGATGACATTGTTCTGATCGAAGAAGATGCAGCAAGGCTGAAGCAGACATTGCAAACACTATACACAGAAGGAAAAAGATATGGGCTAAATGTCAACTTTGAAAAAACTAAAACAATGATATTCGGACAACAGGAGTTACTGAACAGAGTTATGATAGACAGATTTCAACTGGAGAATGTGGAACACTTCACATATCTTGGATGCCACATGACGCATGACTTGGACCCCAAAAATGAGATAAAAATCAGAATAACCAGAGCAACAACTATTTTAAAAGCCATGGACAAAATATGGAAGAGCTGAGCTATAAAGATGCAAACTAAACTGCGCATTGTAGAAACCTGTATCTTCAGCAACATATGTATCCAAGTGTAAGCAAACAAAGTTTGCGCCTGAAAATAAACTTCCAACATCTTTCTCTAAATCCAGAGTAATTCAATAATAAGGTGATACACCTGTTGGCAACTCCTACAGGTAAATATGACCTCTCCTATTGCTTCTGCCTTAGTATCTCCACATTTGGGTCTGCCTCCCACTGACGAGACCTCAATAAAGGTTGAAACCGGTCTGGGTAGTGGCCCTTCCCTTAATGCATAGCAGTATACATGTCCTCAAGGAGATGTGCTTTGCATTATGGGAGATACTGAGACAAGGAGTGATGAAAGCTTGGTTCACCTTTGCTCAGAGTTGCCTGGTGTTGCACTACCTTACCTCAGTCCTGAAGATATTTTCAGGTGTAAACTTTGTTTGCTTACACTTGGATAAAGGATTAAACTAAATTTATTATAGTCTAACCAAGTGAAAAATAAAATTCCAACTACGAGTAGCTTCTTTCCCACCACTAGTTGAAGGAGTACTGGTGTCTTCATTTCTATCACTATTCAGGAAACGCTTCATGATCAATTGTTCATAATCAAGTCGACTTTAAGAGGTAAACAAATCAGTACAATTGCACTGAAACAAGCACCAATGAAATGTCATTAAGTCACTGCTTTCTGCTGCATGTGTATAGTGCTGCTGGAACAGGATGCAGCCATGCTAAACTATGACCTGAGGAGTTAGTTTGGGATTAGATGCCATATGGAATATCAGCCCACAAATTAATAAATGGGCAAGGGAATTATCAGCTCCTCTGACCAAGCTGTTTAACGTAAGCCTCAGTACTGGGAAAGTGCCAATGGAGTGGAAAGAGGGCAAAATTTCCGTCTCGGAGCCTCATGATAGAATAGACCAATCAGCATCTTAGGAGTAGTGAAGGTATTAATTAGAAAAATTGGTGAAAGACAGGACTAGGTAGATATTATATCCTATAAAGACTGACATGGTTTTGTGAAGGGTGAGTCTTGCCTTAGTAATTTGTTTACTTGTTATAATCAAGTAATAATGGAGTTGGATAAGAGAAATGGCTGCTCAGTGATATTGCGAGACTTATCAAAAGCATTTGACAAGATTTCACATAGCACATTACTGCATAAATTGGAGCAAACAGGCACAGATATGAATCTGGTGATTTAGATTAGAGGGTGGCTGATGGACATATAATCACTGTCATCATCATCTATTTCCTGATTTATACCCTCAAAGGGTGTTCAGGCTACTATAACAGCACTACAAGATTAAATTTACATTATTATTAATCTCATATCAACAATATTCCTCCAAATTAGTCTATTACTTGTCAGCATAATTAGATATTGTCATATCTAACATTTTGTGCTTCTACTTATGACTGAATCAATCCACCTAGACCTTGGACTACCTCTGGGTCTCTTTTCTGGCATCTCAGCATCAAACACCTGTTTTACGAAACTTTCCTCACCATTCTATTTAAGTGACCATTGGCCATACCACTTTAGATTAGTTCTGCTTACACATTCTTGAATGCTAACAATGTCAAGTTCCTTTCTAATAACTTCATTTTTCATAGGCACAAACTTCAAACTTTAAAGCATTTGGTCTTTTCATTCCTTCACTGTATATATAGAAAACCTACTCACATAAGCAGATGCATTCATAAACTCTCCCAACACCACCCTTCTCAACAATATGGCATTATTAAAACTAACCAGAAGAGCCCACAATCTTTGTTCCAGTGGAAATGCCATTTCAACTGAACTCAACCACATACACAACACCTTCCTTTCCAATGGCTACAGCAATTACAGATTAAAAAAATAATCTGTTTCTTCCCCATTCCCTGATCATCTCTTCAGAAGGAGTTCAAAAATGCCATTACCATACCCTACATCTATGGCATATCAAAAAAAATAGCCAGGTCCTTAAAAAAGTACAACCTCCACACAGTGTTTAAGCCCCACTGTAAACTTGCTACCCTTTTCCGTTCTACCAAAGTTCAGCTCCCTCCTCTCTCAGTGCCTGGAGTTTATAAAGTACTCTGTTGTTCCTGAAGGCTGTCTTACTTTGGACAGACAAGATCAGCAACAATCCACTTAGAAAAGCAGAAATCATACATCATACAAAGCCTTGAAAACAAGTGTTTACATAAAATAAATAAAATATCATGGACTGAAATGGAAAACAATCAGGATATCAGAGAGGAATTACACTACAATATTTCAATAATAACAAGAATCAGAAAGAAAAAAAAACAGTTACAGTGGTATGTGCAAAAAATGCTGACTAACAGGCTTCTTCAAATTTGCCAAAATGGAAGAGCATAAGAAAAGACACTGTCAGGCAGAGCTAAAAAAATTGTAAACATCAAGAGTATAAGTGGTCTGAACTCTTACAGAAATTTAAATAACTTGACCCGATAGAATGGACTGGAAAGATACTGTTCATGGTAGCTTCAACCTGCCTTAAGATGATAATGAAGACGGAAATAAAATCTGAACTTGCTGGATGGAATTTAATGAACTATAATATTTAAGATCACTATTAAAATGGTCAACTCATTTCAATTTTGGTTTCAAGTGGATCATTTGCAGTGATAAAATTAGTTTAATAAATAAAAATTGTGTGTAAAAAATAACTACATAAGTCCAAAGCATGTTCATGATATTTCATAAAATGCATTGTTCTTTGATACACTTGTCTGATTTTGACATCTTGCATTCTTTCTACTCCTCTTGTAAGTTTTTCCAGTTTCTCATTAAATCATCACATAAAGAACACCATTAATTCTTTAACAATTTTAAGAAATGCAGTTATTGATACTGGAGGAAGTTAGATGTCTATCCTGAATCATCATATGGTTTAACAGTCACCAATTTCTTCTTTTTCATCCATCAAATGACAGATTGGGTCCCCTATGAAGAATTTTTGCCATCTTGCTCTATCTCTGGCCATTTCTATCATCTCTCCCTCTCTGAAGCTTGATAATTGGAATCTTTCCTTCAAAGACTATAACCAAGTTCTTTTTGGTCTGCCTCTTGAATGTCTCCCTCCAATGATTCATTTCAAGGCTATATCTGGTAATCTCCGAGAGGACATTCTCTAGATGCATCCAAAACATCTTAATTGTTGTTTAAGAAGTATATCTATGATATCTTCTCTATACTTTAATTTGTGCTTGGTTTACTCATCTGTTTTGTGTTCTGACCAGCGAGTCCTATTTATTTTTCTTAAGCATTTCATTTTGAATTGCTCTGATTTTCTGTATTTCTTTCTGACTAAGTCTCCATGTCAGTTCCATATGTTATGTTAGAGTAGTAAGTATATAATAATGGTTTTACAGAGTGTTAGTTTGAGGCTTTTTTTTTTTTTGAAATGCTGTTATTTTTCCATATTTGGTTTAATTTATTCATATTAGACCATCCTATGTTGAGTCTGTATTTCTGCGTTGTTGAGGTTATGAGTAAAGAGACTGCCAAGATATGTAAATTTCTTTATCTGTTCAAGTATATGATTTTTCTAAGTTTACTGAAATTTTTTACTCAACTCCTTTTTTCATTGTTTTTGTTTTGCTTGGATTGTAAGCAAAACAAAATTTCTAAATCATTCTTAAAGTGTAACAGAGTGGAATGAATACACTTCTGAATAACACCACTGTACTTCACTAGGAAAATCAGATTACAAATTAAGATGCTGTAGATGTAAACATAGTTGCAAGATCCATATTATTATAAAATGAAAGACAGTTTTATCATTTTATAATAAGATGAGAATCAAAGTTTCCCTAACATCTTATCCAGTTTATTTTTTTCACACAAAGTTGAATTTATTGTTCAAAAGGAAATAAGTTTCTCACTATTTTATTTCTCAAAGTGAAAATATTTGCATCTTTTAGCAAAAGTGGTTTTCATCAAAAGTAACTGCTGCCTAATAAACATCTTGATTACTTACCCTTTTGAATGGTCGATTATTCTTTCTTTGTTGCTGTGCTTCTATGAGATCAGCAGCAGAAGCAGGAGGAGAGGCAGCTCTCATAGTTCTTGTAACCTCTACAGTATCATCTGGAACAGGTGGCAAGCCAGCTTCATCTCTATATTTGGATTTCAGATCTCTCAACTGCTCTGTCCCTCCCAATGATACCTAGCAACACCAGTTAAATTCTAATGGTTATTATTCTTGTTATGTCTATAAGTCCGTGACATAAAACATGGATCTACAGCTAAACAAAATCCTAATGCATAATTGATTAAATAAGACATGCATGCAAAGTATTATGCATACAAATTTCACTAACAGCAATTAAATATGATTTGATAAACAAAAAAACATGACAATACCCAATTATTTTTTCTGTTCACTTTTTTTTAATGCTAATCCCACACACAAAAAAAGCTGTTTAGCCTATATATAATGGATAAGTAGAAAGAAGGGAGAAAAGCAAAACTTATATTACCTGAATGCGCATGCTGCACCTTTCAGAAAATACATATGAAAGCAGGTTATTCTATACACAGCAGATAAGGGAATAGGAGTTAAGAAATTAGGACATAATTGCTCATCCTGCAACAGCATAGATATTTGTAAATTCAGAATTGTAAACAGGGATTGATACATCATTTGACTAAGTTGGATTTTTATGCTAATTTGTTCTTTTGAGAAAAGATAGTTCACAGTTATGCATCATTTGAAAATTTGATAATTCCATTTGCAGTGATATGAACATAAGCTAATGCATATCTGTTACAGTATTTACAAACATGTTTTGAGTTTATTATTATTATTATTATTTACTTCTATATAAGTAAACATCATAAAGAATTTTGCCATTTTTTTTACAGTCGCGATGCAGTTTCCTGCTGACCACCAAAATTAACTTCAAAAGAAGGGTACTGTCCAGTCAAGATTCACACCAGAATGCCTAAAGATGTCATATAATAGATATGCTGAGCCACTGAGCACAGAAGGAGACTACACTTCTTTGAAAGAAGTCACAGACACCATTGTATGAAGAACAAACAGCCATGGTACCATGCCCACCTTAATAAGGTGTAGGACCTCCTTTCACTGCAATATCTGCAGCAATCCAATAGGCATATTATCCACAGGCATAAGATAATGATCAAGGGAAATTTTGGACCATTCTACCTGTAGGCATGTAATGAGGTCCTGGACTGTTATGGTGCGGATGTCCTTTGATCTCACTCGACACTCTAGTTCAGTGATTCTCAACCTTTTTTTCATCACGGTACACTTTTAATCATTTTAAAATTTGGCAGCACACTAACAATAAGATAAACTTAAAAGAATTTTACTTGGTTAATTAATTCATGTACCTATAATATATTTTGTAAAAATAGCATACAATAATAATTTGCAATAAATATAAAATGAAATTGCATTACAAAGTAAACAAAATGTTTATTTAATGATAAATTACATTTAATGCGAAATTTGAGCATGTTTTTTTTTTTGATAATGAAGTTATATTTGGGCATATAAATGATAATGCTACTCTCATTTCGTGATCAAGATTTAAAAGTCTGGATCTTTTTTTCGTTTTTATATCGGTCAAAGCCGAAAATCCGAATTCGCACAAATAAGATGTGGAAAATTGTAATAACACTTAAAGCTTTTTGTGATATTGTTGGATAATCGTATCTAAGATTAATCCAGAACGAATTAATTGATTCTTCTGAATGTTTTGAAATTAAATCTCAGTTATTACACACAGAAATCAGTTCTTCTTTCAAAGTAGTTCATACACCAATGTGTCGTTTATCACAAATGGATTCCGAATCCAATCAAATTTTTTTATTTCTAAATTTGGAAAGTAATGAACAATTTTTTCTGACTTGTCTGACGCCGCTTATGTATGGATATTCACAGTGGCAGCACACTTAAAAAATCTCGCGGCACACCAAAGTGCCATGGCACAGTGGTTGAGAATCACTGCTCTAGTTCATTCTGCAGATGTTCAATAAGGTTGAGATCAGGACTTTGTAGAAGCCAGTCAAGTGTGGTGACATTCATTTACACAAAAAAACACGCGGTTACAGCACAGGCCTTATAATACAGTGCATTGTCTTGCCGAAAGAGACAATGGTCAGTTCCATTGAAACCCCACAAAGTAAGAAGCATTGTCCAGAATGTTCAGATACCTCTCAGAGTTCAATGTTCATGGCATCACAAACAAAGATCTGCAGCCAAACCAGGAAAAACAGGACCATACCATCACATCGCTACCTCCCAATTTCATAGTAGGCATTACACACTCTGGTAAGTCATTGATGGAGCATCCACTGCACCTGTCCACCTGTTCAGTAGAGGATGGAGTGCGATTTGTCACTCCAATACATGGCTTTCCAAGCTTCCACATCCCACTGCACACACACACTCTTTGCACCACTGAAGCAAATGCTGCATGTTGGTTCGGGTAACGAGGGACTTGCATATTGCAGTCTTACCATGGAAACCCATGTTATCAGCATTGGTTCTGAATGCTTTTGTGCAGATTCATGTTCCAGTCAATGTCCGGAACTTCACATTTAATGTGCCAGCTGAAGAATGGCAGTGTTTACATATTATCATTCATAGGCCCTACGGTCATGTTAGGTGAGTGCAGTGGGTCATCCACTGCAGGTAGCAGTTGTAGTTGACCCCCTAGCTTCCATCTCATTCAGTATGGTATCACTGATTGTTGACCTGGGATGGCCTAATTATTTGTCAACAATTTGCTGAATAGATAGGCCTGCAACATGGCATCCTATCACAATGGCTCTTTCAAACTCCATCAGTTCCCTTCTTGCAGCTATTTCACCCGGACACAGTTGCACTGATTTGGCAGCATCATATTCTTCCAATATGTGACTCGTTTATGTAGTATGATACACCTTGCCCATGGGAGTGTCTGTCAATTTCTTTCCAAGCAGTGTATGTATAATACAATGGCTGTAAAAGTAAGTTGAATTACAAATACTCTGGATTATCAGAATCTACTTAGAAGGCCAAAGATACTAACAAATGCATGGAGTGGCATTGCGTCCAGTGTAGAGAAAAACTGAGAGGCAAAAGGCAGCCCATCAAAGGCAGTAAAAACCAACAAGGTAAGTCACTTCCAGACTTATTTTATGCAAGTAACATAGATGTGATGAAAAGCATGATACAAGATTTATTAAACTCACATGGAAGAAATAAAGAAAAAATTCGAAGCATACGAAGTTCATAAGAAAATTCCAAGTAAACAGTTGCTGACATAAAACACAAACTGATGGAAGTGACAGAGACGCAAGAAAAGAGAAAACACAGAACTAAGAAATGAAGTAAACATCCTAAAAATACAGATGGAACATATGATACAAAACCAAAGGGAACAAGAACTATCTGTAGAGGGAATCCTGAGCAACAAAGCAGAAGACTTGTCCGCCCAAATAATGGTAGCCACAAATGTAGGAATTCCTGTGATGACAATAGATTAGATATCACTTTAGATATCACCTTGTTATTTTGCAGATTGCAAAATAACAAGGATAAACCAGCACCGACATCTAAGCAGAAAAAAAAAAAAAAAATCTGAGAGACTGTATCCTTATTGCATGCAAAAAACTTAAGCAATACTTAACCTACAGCAATCACGATCACTATTATATGTAACAGAACATTGGACCCTGAACCTATTTTGAGACAGAAAGACAAAAACAAGGAAAAAATAAATAAATAACGTGGACTAAAGACTAATATTTATGTGAAAAACTAACAGAGTCGAGTATATATCCACTTTTGATCTAACTCACATGCCTGTATAACTTGGTTAAACCCCTCCTTTCAAATTAAAGGTAACTAAGTATCCTACACATTTTATGACTAATGCAACCCTAGGTGAATATGTTCAAACAAAACTCTTTCAAGCCACTGAACACATGGAACGGTTCTAAGGGATGGTGATTGCGTAATATTATTAAGTCCTGGACTTCATGATATATAACACATAGCCTCTCCAACTCAAATACCACCCTCACGTTCTCATGGTAGAACCTGTTATCACAAACGAGGCTCTGGTGACTGGATATCAGTGGTATAACCAAAATATCTACACGAGAGTAAATGCTCGTGTATAAAATGCATGCCTAGATGCTGAAATAGCAGCCCTACCCCCACAAATCTCCGAAAATTTAAATGCTGTTTTCAAGTCAGATAAGTGCAGAAATCAGACAAACTCCTTGGTATTGACTAAAGCTTGGAAAATTAGGACACGAATTGGCCAATGGAATGTTAAACCACCCTATCAAACAGGAAGACTAGCACCACTAAAAAAAGGAGTTGGAAAAATATAAAATTGAATTATAGAGAGTTAGCAAAGTAAGATAGAATGGTACTAGTAGAATAAATTTTCCCAGTGGGAATATGTTTCTTTATTCAGGAATACCTAATATAACTGTTATACATCAATATGGAGTTGGAATCCTCATGAGCAAAAGATTTAGTCAAACAATGATTGGGTGGAAACCAATTTCAGAACAAATAATAACAGTTAGAGGTGGTTAAGGGTCAAAGCTGTATAACTGAGAGGAGACCTCCACATAGCCTTTAAAGGAATGTGGAGAACTGACCAGGGCTTCTGACCTAATGTATAATTCTCGCCTTCTCGTGGTGCACCTGTTGGGTATCTATCTGGATACTGAATGAATGAGGATGGGCTGGCAATTTGGGATTTAGCTGACCAAATTGTATTCTTATTGGCTTAAACCAATATAGAAAATGATTATACAACATGATAAAATTTCATGCCGGCTGGGGCTACGCCCAGTTAAAAAAGTCCCCCCCCCCCTTCTTTTTGCCAGGGAACCAGGGCAAACAGCGAAAAGTCAGCTACTGGAACAAATCTGAAAGCACACCCCAACTCAACATCACCAGAGTTAAAGATCGGTACTATCAACATAAGAAGCCTGAATGGCAAAGAAATGGAGCTAGCTGAAGAAATAGATCAGTACCAGATCGACATAATAGGGGTGGTGACTAAAACAAAAGAGACAAAAACTGGTCAGATCTTTCTGAGCAGTATAACATTTCTATACAAAATGTTATATTCAGGCAATGACAATCACGGAAAAGGAGCAGCCATAGTATTCAACACTAAATACGAGACTAATCTTCTTGAATGGCAGGCAATCTCAAGTAGAGTGATGTGGGCAAATGGGGAACTGGAAAATGAAACTTATTATAACTTACTGCCTATGATCCCACAGAAGGTTCTACTAAGGTAGAAGTGGAGGAATTTTTTGATGCTTTAGAAAAAGCAACTGACACAATGAAAAAGGAAAAGTTGGTCCTAGTTGGGGATCTAAATAGCAGAGTAGGAAATAATTGTCAGACATACAAAAATATTTTGGGAAAATTCGGAGAAAAGAGCAAAGCTAATAATAATAGCAAATACCTGTTGGATTTCAGCTCAGGACATGGACTAGTTATTACTAACACCATGTTCCAACATAAAAATGTGCACAAATTCACATGGAGAGAAGAGGCAATGAATAAGAAAAGTCTCATTAACTATGTTATTGTTGATAGTGATGTTTTCTCCCTGGTGCAGGACACCAGAGTGTACGGAGGATTTGAAATTGGAAGCGATCACTATTTAGTCTTGAGCAAGATAAAATTGAATTTCATATTGAAAAGAATAACATGTAAGAAAGTTTTAAAGCGAATAAAAGTTGATCAGCTCTCAGATGTGAACTGTAGATGAAAATACACAAAGATTATTGAAGAAAAAATGAAAAATGAAATGAGAAATGAATCACCAAACCTTGGAGATTCAATGGCAAGTCTTGAAGAAAACCATGATTGATTCAGCCAGAGAGGTATGTGGTGAGGTTGTCTGCAAGGACAGAAAAATCAGAACTCTGTGGTGGACACAGGAAGTTAAAGAAGCAGTGAAGGAAAAGAAAAAAGCAGATCAAAAGTTCCTGGCAAATAAGTCAGCTTTTGCTCTTAGAAAATAGAGAGACAAATGTAAGAAAGCGAAACACTGTGTAAAACTAGCTAAACAAAAGTCATGGGAGGATTTTGGCAAGAACTTTAGCAAATAAATATCAAGAAGGTGGCAAAATATTCGGGAGGTTGTTGATGAAGCTCAGAAATGGAGGAAAGAGCGCTGTAAAAGGAATTCGAGATGATAAAGGTGAAATGAAAACAGGAGAAAAAGATATTCTTGAAGTATGGAGTAATTGCTAAATGAAGTAGGGAGTACTTCGAAAAATTGCTAAATGAAACAAGCAGTGATAGCACAGTGGTAAAAAACACTCAACAGGCATGCAGTCAGGAATATATATCCATACTTGAAGTAGAAAAAGCAATCAAAGGCTTGAAATGTGGAAAGGCAGCAGAAGTAGATGATATTCGACTAGAAATGCTGAAGTATGGTGGTATAAAAGTCTTACAGTGGCTGCACTGCATAGGTCAGAAAGCCTGGAAGGACGAATTCCCAATGATTGGAGTAGAGATCTCATAGTAATTATATATAAAAAGGGAAATAAAACTGAATGTGGGAATTACAGAGGTATTTCCCTACTGAGTGTTCCTGGCAAGATCTATGCAAGTATACTTGAGAAATGGTTGAGAAGAATTGTGGAAAAAAAGCTTGGTGAAGAACAAGCTGGATTCAGGCCAAATAGAGACTGTCAGGATCAGATCTTCACTTTACGACAAATAGTCGAGAAAGCATGAGAATATAACAAAGATCTGTATTTAAGTTTTGTTGATATGGAAAAGGCATATGACAAGGTGCCAAGAGAGAAGCTATTCAATATGCTACAGTTATATGGTGTCAATGGGATATTATATCAAGCAGTACGTCAGCAGTTAGAACTGAAGGAAGTACAGGAAGATGGTTTAATGTTAAATCTGGTGTGAGACAAGGATGTGCATTATCTCCTCTGTTATTCATTATCCATATGGATCACATTATGAAGGAAAGTGATATTAAACATGATATCAGAATCGGAGATGTTAATGTCAGCTCTTTGCTTTATGCGGACGATGTTACACTTCTAAATAAATTCGCTACAAGTTTGCAAAATTCCCTGACTAAATCGAATAACTGTTGTAATAAATATGGTATGAAGGTCAGCATTAAAAAGACAAAGACAATGAAAATAGGTAGAATTGTTGAAAATGTCAACAATTCTATACAGTTCTCTGTGTTGTGAACAGGGAACCTGTGGAACAAGTAAAGCATTTGAGGTACTTAGGTACGATTTTTACTGAAGATGGTAAATTAAATATGGAAATAGACAACAGAATCAATAAAGCTGGTATGGTAGGCAGTCAATTGAATAAATTCATATGGAATAAGACAGATATTAGTCGGAACACTAAATTAGATGTATACAAGACAGTGTTCAAACCAGTTTTAACTTATGGATCTGAGAGCTGGGTCAGAAGTAAAACACTTGACCAAAGATTAGAGACCGCAGATATGAGAGTCCTGAGAAAGATTAGATGCGATGGCATCAATGGCAATATCATATTAAAAATGGGGATATCAGGAAAGACATTTACATTGTCAGCATCCAGGAATGAATGAGCAGAGCTAATCTCAAGTGGTATGGTCACTTAAACAGAATGGGCAAAGAAAGATTAGCATAACAAGTGTTCTCTGCCAGCTTGGCAGCAAAACGACCCAGAGGAAGACCAAGATATTGGTGGATGGATACGGTACAAAGTGCCTTAGACGATAGAAATATAAGATCTGATAATGTTGGAGTCTTGACAAGTAACAGACTGATTTGGAGGAAAATTGTAGATAAGAAGTTAGTAATGATGTAAATTTTTTCATGTAGTACTATCATATCCTTTACATCCCTTGTGGGTACATGTCAGGAATTTGATGATGATGATAATAATAATAACAACAGTTAATCTTAAAACTAAATTTTGAAGACAGAGTTGTTCAATGCTATTCCCCACTGAGAATGCATCCTCTGAAGAAAAAGAAAAGTCTTAGTCTGCTTGATAAAAGCTTGATGATGACACATGATACCAAGAGCATACTTCTCATGGGTGACTTCAATGCTGAAATTGGTACAAATTATGAGGGACTGGGAAATGTAATTGCAAGCATGGTTTGCGAGAGAGAAATGTAAATGGTGAATTGTTGGTGGAACTGTGTGGCAAATATAACTTAGTAATAGATGGCACAATCTTCCAGCATAAGAGAATACATAAAGTAACCTGGGTGTCACCAGATGGCAAAACACAGAATCAAATAGATCATATTGCCATCAGCCAAAGGTGCAGGAAAATGTTATTAGATGTCCGAAATAAAAGAAGGATCTATGCAGTTATATATCCGAAAAAATCATCAGGGGAAAACATTTAACAGATGGAAATTTGATATTTCTAAATTACAAAATGCTGAAGTCTGCAATGAGTTTAAAATAAAGTTAAGGGAAAATTATCAATTTTTCCTTAACTTTATTTGAAGGAAGAGAGGATATAAGGAATGGTGATATAGAGGCTAAATGAAAAAATGGTAAAAAAAATCCTTAATGATACAGTAGAACATGTTTTAGGATATGCTAAAAGAAAGAAAAAAGAACGGTTATCGATGGAATGGAGACTAGTGGATGAAAGGAAAAAAAAATAAAGCTGAAATTATGTGCAAGAAATACTCCTCAAAAGGAAACTGAACTTAAAGACAAATATAAGATTTTAAATAAAAAGATTAAGTGATAGAAAAGGCAAAACTTGCAATGGTTTGAAGAACTGGCATCGAGAGTACACAAGCTGCAGACAAGTGTAACAAGCAGAGAGTTACACAGTATTATAAGAAGACTTTCTGGAGAAGCCATGCAAAAGAATGTCCCATTGAAGGATCTCAATGGAAAAATTCTAGTGTCAACAGAAGAACAATTGGAAAGTGAAGACAACATTTTAATCAAATCGTGAACAATAGCAATCAATGATAGAATACAAACAGAAATAAAAAAGGAATAGATGGATTAAAAATTGATACCAGCCCACCATCTAAATTGGAGATAAAAAAAGCTATTAATAAAAGGGAAAGCGGCAGGACATATCCCAGCAGGCTCTAAAATCTGACATGACAACAATGATAGATATGCTCTATCCACTATGCTAAGATATCTGGGAAAAAGAGATATTCCCTAATGATTGGAATACAGGAATAATAGTAAAAATACCAAAGAAAGAAGATTTAGGAAACTGTAATAATTGGTGTAATAATAATAATAACTGTAATAAAAGGTGTGCTGGATGATAGGATGCACAAGGTATGCTTTCCAGGCAGTAAAATGAGGAGAGTGATTGAGGCATAATGAGGAGGGAGCGAGCAAAGGAGTTGATAGTTTTAATAGGTATGAATGATTTAACAGAGGACAAAGATCACTTCAGAATGGATATCAGGAGGCTGCTTAGATGGATAAAAGAAAATAGTGTGAGAGGAAGGGTAGTCAGCATGTTGCCTAGGTATGACTGTGGCAAGATGAGGCAGAGAGCAAGGATTATGAATGATATGCTGGCTGAAATGTGTGAGGAGATGGCAGTACAGTTTGTTAATGTGTGGAATGTGTTTGAAGGAACAAGTGAACTGTATGGGAGCGATGGACTGCATTTGAGTGGTTATGGTGTGGGTTGCTTGGAAAGCTGCTGGAAGGTAGAGAAGTGAGTAGAGTGACAGAGAATGAATCAGATCAAGCGGGAAGTGATGAGGAAGAGCAGGAGAGTAAGACAGGAGAGATTGAAGAAGTGGAAATGAATGGGGAAGTGAGTGGTATGAGTATAGAAAATGAGAGAATGGGTGTGCAAGAGGAGCAGAGAAACAGGGAGGCTCAGGGTGGACAGGGGTACACAGAGTGAGAAAAGTGGATGCTCCAAGAGGAGGCGAGAGCATGTGCAGACAGAAAAGGAATGGAATAACCTGGGATCAAGAGGAAACAGTTAGAATTGAAAAGGGTTCTAAAATGAATAAGCAGAAAGGGAAATGGCCCCTGTCGAGTATGGAGAGATCACATCGAATGAGTGGTATCAGTGGAACTAGCTGTAGATCCAGAAATGAGCTGTTGTGTTTGTATACAAATGCTAGAAGTATAAGAAACAAGGCAGATGGAATTGTTGCACTAATTGCGTCTGTTCACCCAAAGATTGTCGGAATAAGTGAGACATGGTTGGAAGAGGATGACATTCTGACAGGAATAGAGATGGAAGAGTATGATGTGTTTCGTGAGGATAGAAGGGGTAAAAAGTATGGAGAGATCACATCGAATGAGTGGTATCAGTGGAACTAGCTGTAGATCCAGAAATGAGCTGTTGTGTTTGTATACAAATGCTAGAAGTATAAGAAACAAGGCAGATGAAATTGTTGCACTAATTGCGTCTGTTCACCCAAAGATTGTCGGAATAAGTGAGACATGGTTGGAAGAGGATGACATTCTGACAGGAATAGAGATGGAAAAGTATGATGTGTTTCGTGAGGATAGAAGGGGTAAAAAGGGGGGGGGGGGTGCTATTGATGATAGAGAAAGAGTTATGTCCATACAAAGTAGAGATGCAAAAGGGAAATAGTGCCAGTGGTTTTGAGGCAGTATGGTGTGAGATAGAGGTGAATGGAATCAAATGCTTGGTTGGATGTTGTTATAGACCATGTAATGTGGATGGTGGTGATAATGAAATGTATAATTAAATTAGCCAAGCAAATAAGAAAAGGGTGATCATTATGGGCGATTTTAATTATGGCAATAGAGAAAGGAATGATGAGATAGCAACTGGAAGTGAAGAAAATGAGTTTGAGTTTTTGAGGGATAACTACCTCAGACAGTATGTAACAGAGGGCACACGAGGATTGAGGGTCTTAGATTTGGTCATCTCATCAGAGGATGTAATTATAAATGAGGTGTCAAATCATCCAATAATTGGTGAGAGTGACCATGAGGTGATTACCTGGGTGGTTGCCAGCAGTTGAGGACCTCTGTGAGAAAAGGGTATATGTGGAACTACAAGGTGGGGGGGGGATGATTATGAAGAGCTCAGGAGACGGCTTACGGGTGTAGCATGGAATGAGGAGTTAGCTGGAAAACAGATCAATGAGGGATTTTCAAAAACTATCTAGTAGATGCAATGTCTAAATGTATTCCAAGGGCGAGAAGGTTAAATAAGGTAGGTGTGAGATGGATGAATAAAGAGATTAAGCATGTGATACAGAGAAAAAGGGTACTATGGAGGCAGCATAAGAGAAGTGGAAATAACCAATTCCATGAGGTCTACAAAGACCAGGCAAGGAGGATGACTTGGTCGGTGAGGGTAGCTAAAGAGAGGTATGAAAAGCAGTTAGCTAATGAAGCCAAAAAGAATCCTAAGGAGTTCTTTCGATATGTAGCCAGCAAAAGAAAGAATGATTATGGAAGGATGACACTGATTTGAGAAAAATGGTATAAAGACAGCTGTTGTGGAATGTGTGGTGGAGATACTTAATGAGCAGTTCATAAAGGTCTCTCAAATCTTGTGATTGTGATTTCATGGAGAGATTGAGAGCAGTTGATGATAGGGAGGAGAGATTAACTGTAAGTGAGTAAGGGGTGTATATGGAGTTGAGTAAACTAGATGTTAATAAGGCTGTGGGACTTGATAATATATCACCATGTACACTGAAGGAATGTGCTAGGAAGTTGACACCTGCCTTGACATATTTTTTTAATACAAGTCTTGCACTCGGTCAAGTTCCTAAGGAGTGGAAGGAGGGCAAGATTATGCCACTTCATAAAGAAGGTGATCAAACTCAAGCATTCAAACTATAGGCCTATCTGTGTGTCAGGTGTTGTGGTTAAGTTGTTGGGGAAGCTTGTGAGAACTAGGATCCAGAGTTGGGTTGACAACAATGGTATTATCTTTGATCGACAGCATGGACTTGCTAAAGGGAGGTCACGTTTTCTTAATTTACTTACTTATCACAATAAAGTGACTGCTTCCTTGGACAGAGGAGAAGGATACACAGCAATATACTTGGATTTCGCAAAGGCTTTTGATAGAGTACCACATGATAAATTGACAGTCAAACTAGAGCAGATGGGGGTTGGATATTAGATTAGTGCATTGGATTGGAGACTGGTTATGTGATAGGTATCAACACATTGTGTATGGAGGAGCGATATCCAGGAAAAGGAAAGTCACTAGTGGAGTTCCTCAGGGGTCTGTTTTAGGGCCATTACTGTTTAACTTGTATATTAATGATATTGGTGAAGATTTGGATGGAGATATTTTGTTGTTTGCAGATGATGCAAAGCTAGGACGAACTATGAAGAGTAGTGAAGATGTTGTGGCCTTAGCCAGCATTCCAAACTCCTGATGTTGTCTTTGTCTTAGTCACTCATCTCTGGACCCAATGAAAACCAGGTGACCAGATGTGAGCACAATAGTCCAAGTGTGGTCTGACCAGTGCCTTATACAGTGGTACAACCACTTCCCTATCCTTGCATGTTAGGGTACTTCTTATTATACCAGCACTATGATGTGCAACCTTTGCAACCCTAAACTTCAGTATACTTTCAACCATCACTTCCAAATCTCTAATCTCATCCACTTCCTGCAGTACAGCACCATCAATATAGTACATAGCCTTATATTTCTGCACTCCAAAATGCAACATCTTGCACTCATTGATATTAAAACTACAACCCCACTCTTTTGTCCAAGTAAAAAGTCTAAATCTTCCTGAAGAGGTTCAGAATCAGCAGTGTTACTTATAATCCTTCCCAACTTTGCATCATCAGCCAATAGCTGAAGATCCCTAGTCAGTCCACATGATATATTGTTTACAAACAAGTTAAACAGCAGGGGCCCAAGAACAGAACCTCGGGCATGCCACCGGTCACCCTTCTTTTTTGAGATACTGCTCCATCATACACAACCTGCTGGTATCGTTTAGAGAGCCAATCTCTGATCCATCTAATCAATATATTGTCTATTCCCATCCTCTGTAGCTTGTACACCAACTTGACTATCTATCAAACGCTTCTGCAAAGTCTAAGAATATCACTGTATATGATTCTCCCTTATCTAACACACTTATCACCTTATAGAATGGAAGTAAATTACTGAAACAGGACCTACCCTTTACAAATCCATGTTGACCTTCATAAAGAATGCCATATCCATCAACCCAATTCTGTACTCTATTCCTTATCAATCTCTCCAACACCTTGAACACAACTACAGTTATACAGACACCTATAGTTGGAGACTTCAGTCTTAGAACCGTGCTTGTGGAGTGGTACTATTTTGCTCTCTTTCCACTTCTTAGGAACCCTATCCACTGCAAGGCTTTCATTAAATAACCAGGTCAAGGGC
Source organism: Typopeltis vanoorti (assembly GCF_054136105.1). NCBI lineage: Eukaryota > Metazoa > Arthropoda > Arachnida > Uropygi > Thelyphonidae > Typopeltis > Typopeltis vanoorti. The sequence goes on from NC_143559.1 coordinate 139,307,288, forward strand.
ATAACCAACTGTGGTGCACATTCCATAAGCATACGTGGTGATATGTCATCCACTCCCACAGACTTATTCATATCTAACCCAACCAACATCTGATACACCTGTTTCTTTCACTTCCAATTCTCCTAATACTTGCCTCTCTTCTATATATTGTACCAGATAATTTATACCATAATATCTGTCACAAACCTTTCAAACTGTATCTGGAGTGCGACAAGGATGTCTGCTATATCCTTTATTATTTATATTGGTGCTAGATCAAATTCTAGAACAGACAGCAATGAAACATACCAAAGAAATATCACAGAAAATAAATAAAACTTTGGGTGATCTAGACTGTGCAGATATCCAAAAACAAACTAACGACATTACAAGAAGAATCACTGAAAGTTAGTTTGAAAATAAATACAAACAAAACAAAAGAAATGAGAATCAATGTGAACAACAAGGCACCAAGTACAATTGAAAATGGAAAAATGTTTCACATTTTACATATCTGATTGAGGAGCAACTAGAGATGTTGACATAAGAATTCAAAAGGCAAGAAGTGCATATGGTAAACTTAGTAGAATATGGAAAATGAAAAATATTCACACCGATACAAAATTAAAAATATTTAATACGTATTAAATCAGTTCTTTTATAAGCATGAGCAACGTGGTTGTTTTCAAAGAAAAGACAAAGAAAATTACAAACATTCATAAACCGATGTCTGTGGAGCATACTTCGAATTTGGTGGCCACAAATTATTACAAATGAAGACCTCTGAAAAAGAACAAATCAGCAAAAAGTCAACCTTGAAATCAGAAAACAAAAATTTAGATGGATTGGACATACACTTAGGAAACATCATGAAGAAAGTTGTCGTGCAGCCCTGGAATGGAATCCAAAAAGAAAGAGAAAATGTGGCGGTCCTAAAAATACATAGAGGAGATCGATTTTAACACGTTCGCTGCCACGCTACTTTGGCATGGTCTGTTCCCCTACGCCGAGCAGTTTTACTTCTTAAAGGTCAGTACGATAATCTCGTTACCGGAGGTAAACGTCCTACGAGTATACTCATAGTTGGCTTGTACAGAGCATATACGTTCTATGGGAATACACAGTTTTGAAGCTAGCCCCACAAGCCAAGCATTTTCACTTCTTCAAGGTCACTACAATAATCTCGTTCCCGGCGGTAAGCGTCCTACAAGTATACTCGTAGCTGGCTTGTGAAGCAGGTTTACCCACTACGAGTATACTCGTAGTTGGCAGCGAACGTGTTAATAGAATGTGATAAGAAGAGTTTTGCTGAACTAAGACCAATAACAAGGATAAGGAACCGATGTAAAGCATTTACAGACTCCCGATGTTCCTGATGGAATCTGGGAAAGAAGAACGACACTTGGAAATCGATCAGCATGCAAGCTCTGAACTCACCATTTTACATACCAACATAAGTATAAAGAAACACTGGCTTACCCTAACAGCACTGCTTAATGACACAATGGATTAACGCAAACATATTAACAGCCTTGGGTAAAGAAGGCTAGAGTGTTACTGAAATTCTAACTAACTTTGAACATGTGGAAACATTGTTATTTTGTTAGTGCCGACTTCTAATAGCACTAACAAAATACAATATTAATACACTATATAGACCCTTGGACACAAGCCATCATAAGTATAATTTCCTCCAAGAGCTAGAAACCTGGATAAACGATATTACCGCTAGCACAACAGGTTGTCTTATCTAATAGGAGATCTCAACATTAATACATTATATTACACCTCGAGAGCCACGAATACCTACCTAGTTATACTCTGAATATAACATCAACTTGATAATAAGTTACCCAACAAGAGAAGAAATCATACAAAAATAATAAAAAAATCATACATCAATCACATCAACATTAGTGCTTAAAACTCATACACATCATCATCAGTAATAACAATGAAAATAACAGATCATTACCTAATAGCCACCACTTTCCACTAGTACCAGCTGCTTCACAATTGCAAGCAACAGAACTCTACAAAGCAAACCAGTCTCAATTATCATAGCAAAAAACATTATAGACCACCTCATAAAAAACATAAGCTGAACAGATGACTTACTTTAGACTCTAAAGTAAAGTTTAGAGGATCAAATAACTTTGTATGAAAAATTTTCCTGTTTTATAGAAATATACAGTCAACAAAAAGAAAGAAAGCAAACAGATGCAAATCGTTGGATAAACAACGAAATACTGCAATGCATTGTCCTTAAGATTAATCTCTGGAAGGGATTTAAAAAATCACCTAATGATGCCCAAATACAAACACTGAATAAACAAACAAGAAATCAACTAACAGCCAAAACATGCACTACCAAAAGAAAGTATTAATTTCAGATATCTGCAGACAGTGTCAATATAAAAAAAAAAGATGGTCAATGCACAAAACGTAAACACATCCCCGCAAGGCTTCATTGTCAATAATTTAAGTCAAGACACAAAACCACAACAACTATTAGAATCCTTCAACCAAAACTTTGTAAAAATCACATTACTCAAGACCGACATTACTCCAATCGTGCCCAATACCACACGAACCTACCACATTCTTTCCTTCTGTCTACAAACGTGAACTGAAAGATGCTCTCTTGAAAATAAACCCTAAATCTAGCCCAGGAATAGACAACATCAGGCTAAGAGATCTTATAACACATTTTGAATAACTACAACCAGTGATTTTGAAACTGATAAATGCAATAATTGATAAGGGTATTATCTCCAGAAAATTAAAAACAGCAGTAATTACACCTCTCTTCAAACGGTTAAAAAAAAACAAAAAAACAGACATAAAACTGCAGACCATCTCTAATTTATCTATTATCTCAATAGTACACACTCAACTTGTGGTGAATTGTGGTGAATGAAGTGGAGGTGAGTAGTCTATTGCATAACCTCGATGTCAATACATCCGTGGGATTGGATGGTATACCAGCTCGTGTCGTACGAGAAGCAGCTAAAGAATTGTCAGTACCCTTGACCATTTTGTTTAATTTGAGTCTCGGGTCTGTGTTAGTCCCGAGGGGGTGGAAAGAGGGGAAAATAGTTCCACTGCATAAAGGTGGTTCCAAGACTGCTGTTGTAAATTACCGACCGATTAGCATATCAGGAATCATTGTCAAGGTCTTAGAGAAATTAGTCAAGAAAAGAATACAGGACTGGATAGATGAAAATGGGATATTGTATTGGGAACAACATGGTTTTGTGAAGGGTAGATCATGCCTCGGTAACTTGCTCACGTTTTATAACACAGTGACAGCTGAACTGGATAGGGGTAATGGGTTTACAGTAATACTACTGGACCTTGCCAAGGCCTCTGACAGGATACCACATGGAACCCTAATCAGTAAACTGGAGCAGATGGGTTAGTGAGATGGATAGGAGGGTGGTTGAAGGAGAGATACCAGAGAGTGGTTTATGCAGGAGTGGAGTCTAAAAGACGGCTTGTGACTAGTGGTGTGCCACAGGGCTCTGTTCTTGGACCATTGCTTTTCAATTTGTTCATCAATGATATAAGAAAGGATTTGAGAGGAAGTGTTCACTTGTTTGCTGATGATGCAAAGTTGGGTAGAGCAATTATGAGTGCACAGGATGTCAAAATTTTACAGGATGATTTGGATAGTTTGCAGGACTGGGCTAGGAAAAATGGATGTCAATTTAATGTGGCATAGTGTAAGGTTATGCACTTTGGGGTGAAAAGAATAGCAGCAGTATATCGCATTGGTGGAACCGTACTCCAGGAGATTGATGAGGCCAGTGATTTGGGAGTGTTGGTGGATAGGGAATTGAAGTTTAGGGGGCACGTTGCAAAAGTGACTAAATCAGCTCATCAAATCACTTGGCTTCTGAAAAATACTTTAACATGCAGAGACAAACAAGTTGTTGTTCCTCTGTATCGAGCCTTGATAAGACCCAATCTGGACTACTGTGCCCAGTTATGGGCACCAGGGTTTCTTTGTGATGGGAAGTGGAGAGGATCCTGAGACGAGTGACCAAGATGATAGAAGGTCTGTGGAATAAACCTTACGAGAATAGGTTGAGGATTTGTGGGTTGCAGAGATTGGACGATAGGCGAAGGAGGGGTGATATGATTGAGGCATTCAAATTACTGAAGGGTTTCTATAAGATTGATCCAGAAGATATTTTTGAAAATATGACTGGTGGTGGGAGGACTAGGGGCCATGCATGGAAGCTGGGCAAGAGCGTGGTTGACAAGGGTGTTAGAGCTAGGTTTTTTACTTGGAGAGTGGTGAATGAGTGGAATAAGCTTCCAGAGTCTGTTGTGGGTGCTACGACCGTGAATGAGTTCAAGGCAAGGTATGATAGATACTGTGTGAATGTCGAATAGTTGTTCTTGACATGATGTTAGGGCCTCCCTCGATGAGTCTGTCGACTCCTTGGAGTTGCCCGGAACAACAATAATAATAATAACTACAAAATTACTCACAAAAATACAGTATAATCTCACAAAAGCGATACAAATTCCCAAAAAAGCACAATCACGTTATTAGGGATATTGCAAACACCATATACAAAGCTTTGGATAAAAACAAATTCACCATACTCAATATTAGAACTAAAGAAAAGCATTCGGCACACCTGATCACCATATATTACTAGACAAATTATATGCTATTGAAATTCATGGAAACTATACTCCTGTTTCAGGAATTACCTGCTAAACAGAATTCAAGTAACAAAAATAGGTTCCAACTAGAGTACAGGTGTGTTTGTTTATCACTTCAGCTCATTAGTTCTGTGAAGTGATTGTTTTCACTCTGAGTGTGAAGTAATAACACAAGAGTTCATTCTGATTGGTACAATGAATTTTAATTCTATTTCTTTTAGAATCCAGAAAATTATCGACTTGAGACCAACTAAAAAAATATACACATTTAATGAAACTAAAACAAACATTTTAAATAATATTACATAACTACAAAATTAATTGGATCCAAGACCTTAAAATAAAGCTACACTTAAAATATCTCCTTATCTTAAAAGAGTACAATCATTTATGCTCTGACTTTCTCTGTAACTGGTTTGTTTAACATATACTTAACTATGTTTACCAGACTAACCACTGTTTACAAAACAACAAAATGTTCAGTCAGCTTTCTTGTTAGGCCCTTTCCTGAAAAGACAGAACTACCTCTTTAGTTCCACAGGATAATTTTTTTTTTTAATTCCTTGTTTAGCATATGTTTTTTTCAATTATTCCTCCTGTTTCACTGAAGTATAAATATTCTTACCTCTTGTAGTTCAATTTGATGCACAAATTACCAATTTTCGTAGTACAGAAAGAAGTTTCTTCTCTTACTTCATAAACAACATATCTAAGTAGAGAGCTTCATGTTAAGCCACTTTACAGTTTCAGATTTTACTAATTCTGTCACCTTTTCCAGTAGAAATAACAAATAGATCCGGCATCCTTAAGACAGAAGAAGAAACTTTTCCTTCAGCATTTCCTCGAACACTGAATTAGAATGTGAACTTCAAATATCTTATTTTATTTACTAAGCACTTGTTGACAGTCTCAACTCTTCCAGTTCAAATTCAAGTGCTATGATTCCTTTACAGAATCTTCTATTAATATTCTCCCAACTGTCACGTTTTCTTAAAACTTCCTAAGAACAAAATTCTCTGGTTGCCATTCTCAAATGTCCACTCTCTCTCTCTCTGTCTACATGTTTTCCTCTATTCCCTGGATATCGAATGCTCTCTCTCTCTCTGTAAGCTGTCAATCACCCATCAAACTCCTCTTTGGTGAGCACATGCAGTCCATGTAAAAAGGCAAGTGAGAAGTTACGTATAACAGCTGACATGTCTCGTTAGCGACAAAGAGAATGTCTTTACAAAACACAAAAGATATCTCAACACTTAACAATTTTAAATTACAATAAAAAAAAGATGAAAGTAATACAATTATCAGTATCTAGTAAGTACATCAAAATTTCAAATGCTTTATATTTCATTTTTACAGTAATATCAATAACAGCACATTGCAAGTGCCGATATGTGTTACAAAACCAAAACTAATAATATACTAACATAGAGAAATAATTGTAAAAAGATTCGTAATTATAAATTATGATTATTTTTACACAGGGATATAAACCACATACAAAGTCCCTCAAGGTGCAATAGTATGACCAAAGGGTCAGATATCAGTATGCTGACATCACTGCACTGTTAAAAATGTAAAAAGACATTAACGCAGTCCTCTCCAAAGCACAAGATCTTTATGAATTAATGAGATATTTCATAATAAACAATACCAAACTCAAAATGTTAATTAGTAATAACCCAGGAGTTCCACATCCAGAACGAATCACATTGCAGCCACAGGCATCATTGCATTATCACCAACAATTTTGTCTGTTCTGAAACTACACCTGTAACATGTTAAATATCTCAGCCTTCACATTGACAATAGTCTTAAATGAACCAAACACATCAAATACCTCCAAAAGAAACTTCACATTTATCACAATTATTTACCATAGCATCTGTCAATCAATACTAAGATAAGGAATAACACTCTAAGTGAACAAAGCAAAGTCACCTGTCCAAATTAGAACTGTTGCACAAAGAATTATTTTCGTGGTTCTTTGGACAGTCAATACACATGAAATGCTAACAAACTCTTTAAATACTTCACATAAAATTTTATGCTTATCACACCCGAGACACTACATAATCATATTAAAAAACTACTTCATTAATGATTACCATAAACGTAGAGACATACCACATAAGGAGGCCAACCACAACTTCTCTACATTACCAGGCACTGCAATGATAGATACAGAGGAACTACAAGGGAGCATCTGATATCTACTCTGATCAATAATCTTCCACACAACTTAAAATACCGAAACAGTTATCAAACACTAAAACAAGAACCATTGCACACAATTAGCAATAATTTACTGTCTTCATAAAAGCTTAATCTAGCTTCAAACATGGTTGGGTTATAAAGTCACACTATAATCCTATCACTTCAACTAACAGGTAACATTACCTTAACCAATAACCTCTATAGAATATCATCCCTCTACTTGACCCTTAAAAATATTATTTACTCCTATGATAATGTTTTTGATCACTAGTTTCTTAGTTCACAACAACAGACCTCCATGAAGTCAAGAAAATCATCATGAGAAATCCCACTCTCACATGCACATCATACCTTGAACGCATTAACTGTCCCTGCATTCAAACACTCTGTGGCAATGCATTCCAATCCCCAATTACATTCCATACAAAAAATCTATTCCTCAACCCCCTGTGCTCACACCCACCTTATACAGCCTCCATGGATGACCTCTTGTTCAAATAAAGGCTAAGTATTGCTTGATATAATGCCCCATTGACACCATATAACTGTAGTGTATTGAATAGCTTCTCTCTTGGCACCTTGTCATATGCCTTTTCCAAATCGACAAAACTTAAATACAGATCTCTCTTATATTCCCATGCTTTCTCGACTATTTGTCGCAAAGTGAAGATCTGATCCTAACAGCCTCTATTTGGATTGAATCCAGCTTGTTCTTCACCCAGCTTTTCTTCCACAATTCTTCTCAACCATTTCTCAAGTATACTTGCATAGATCTTGCGAGGAACACTCAGTAGAGAAATACCTCTGTAATTCTCACATTCAGTTTTATTTCCCTTTTTATATATGGGTACTATGAGAACTTTACTCCAATCATTGGGAATTTGTCCCTCTGTACAGGCTTTCTGAACTATGCAGTACACCACTCTAAGACTTTTATACCACCATACTTAAGCATTTCTGGTTGAATATCATCTATTCCTGCTGCCTTTCCACATTTTAAGCGCCTTTGATGGCTTTTTCTATTCAAGTATGGATATATATTCCTGACTACATGCCTGGTCAATGTTTTTTTACCACTGTGCTGTCATCACTGCTTGTTTCATTTAGCAGTTTTTCAAAGTAATTACTCCATACTTCAAGGATATCTTTTGCTTTGATGTCACCATTATCATCTCTAACTCCTTTTACAGCAATCTTTCCTCCATTCCTAAGCTTCTTCAACAACCTCCAGAATATTTTGCCACCTTCTTGATATTTATTTTCTTTATTCTTGCCAAAGTCCTCCCATGACTTCTGTTTAGCTAGTTTTACACAGTGTTTAGCATTCTTGCATTTGTCTCTGTATTCTCTAAGAGCACAAGCTGACTTATTTGCCAGGAACTTTTGATATGCTTTCTTCTTTTCTTTTACTGCCTCTTTAACTTCCTCTGTCCAACATGGAGTTCTAATTTTTCTATCCTTGCAGACAACTTCACCACATGCCTCTCTAGCTGAATCAATCAGGGCTTTCTTCAAGGCTTGCCATTGAATCTCCAAGGTTTGATTCCTGTTCTCAAACTCTTTCATTTTTTCTTCAATTTTCTTCAATTTCTTCAATTAGTGTACAATTCACATCTGAGAGCTGCTCAACTTTTATTCGCTTTAAAACTTTTTTACATGTTATTCTTTTCAATGTGAAATTCAATTTTCTCCTGCTGAAGACTAAATAGTGATTGCTTCCAATTTTAAATCATCTGTACACTCTGGTGTCCTGCACCAAGGAGAAAACATCACTATCAACAATAACATAGTCAATGAGACTTTTCTATTTCGTTGCCTTTTCTCTCCATGTGAATTTGTGCACATTTTTATGTTGGAACATGGTGTTAGTAATATCCAGTCCATGTCCTGAGCAGAAATCCAACAGATATTTGCCATTAGTATTAGTTTTGCTCTTTTCTCCAAATTTTCCCAAAATATTTTTGTATGTCTCACAATCATTTCCTACTCTGCTATTTAGATCCCCAACAAGGACCAACTTTTCCTTTTTCATTGTGTCAGTTGCTTTTTCTAAAGCATCAAAAAATTCCTCCACTTTTACCTTAGTAGAACCTTCTGTGGGACCATAGGCACAAATAAGTCTCATTGTCCAGTTCCCCATTCTCATATTTGCCCACATTACTCTACTTGAGACTGACTGCCATTCAAGAAGATTAGCCTCGTATTTTGTGTTAAATACTATGGCTACTCCTTCTTTTCCTTGATTGTCATTACCTGAATATAACATTTTGTATTTATTGCTTAGAAAGATCTCACCAGTTTTTGTCTTTTTAGTTTCAGCCACCTCTGTTATGTTGATCTGGTACTTAACCAGTTCTTCAGCTTGCTCCATTTCTTTGCCATTCAGGCTTCTTATGTTGATAGTACCGATCTTTAACTCTGGTGATATTGAGTTGGGGTGTGTTTTCAGATTTGTTCCAGCATCTGACTTTTCGCTGTTCGCTCTAGTTCCCTGGCAAAAACAACGGGGGCCTTGTTTAACCAGGTGACGCCCCAGCAAGTATGAAATTTTGTCATGTTGTACCATCATTTTTTATTTTGGTTTAACCAATAAGAATAAAATTTGGTCGGCTAAATCCCAAATTGCCAGCCCATCCTCGTTCATTCAGTATCCAAGTAGATACCCAACAGGGTGCACCATGAGAAGGTGAGGATTGGACATTAGGTCAGAAGCCCTGGTCGGTTCTCTGCATTCCTTTAAAGGCTATGTGGAGGTCTCCTCTCAGTTATACAGCTTTGACCATTAATATTGGAAGTTGATATAATAATTGTAAACGTACGCTGTGCCATTGTGATCATATGCTGTTAATTTCTCTTTATTTTAAGTGTCTTTATTTTTTCTTCTATAGCTTATATACAGTTATTCTTAAAATATTTATCTTTATACTGATTTAAAAAAAAAAAAAATTAAAGGAATAGACCTCAACTGTTTGTGTAAAGTTTGATTGAAGGAATTTGTGTAATCTATTTGTGTAGAGAAATCTGCAGGCCGTATTATTCAGTTTTATGCTAATTAAATGATATTAGTGCCGGAGTCTAAATTAAATAAATTTTCTAGTATCTTAGGCATAAGACTCATAGTGCGAAAAGTAGATAAACATAATATGCTGTAGAGTAAATGAGAAAGGATAAGAGAGAAAAAGCACATTAGAGTAAAGCTATAAAGAATTATAGTATAAAGATAAATATTTTAAGAATAACTGTACATAAAGTATAGAAAAAAAAAATAAAGAGAAATTAACAGCATATGATTACAATGGTACAGCATAAGTTTACAATGGCGCATTAAAGCCAACAGGATAAAATCCACAGTAATTAGAATAAGAAAAAGAGTGGATTGGAACAGTTTTGTAAATAAAGAACAGGCAAATAAATTTAAAGTGTACATATATAGTGTAAGAATTTTTTTTTTAAGTACCATGAATGAAAACAGTGGTAACTCGGGAGCCAATAGTACTAACACGATGGGGGATGTAGAATTTTTTAGAACTGTAAATCCTCACCTCATAATCCCTCAATTCTCTGGAGAAGACCACGATGATGTGTTGTCTTTCTTTCAGTTTGCAGAAGAGCTAAGGAACGCCGGAAACCAGTCAGACTTCCAGCTTCTAATAATACTTAGGAATAACCTGATTGGAAGGGCCAAGATTTTTTTGTATTCCTCTCCCATCTTTAGAGACACTTTGGAATACAATAAATTCAAGGATACCCTAATATCTCAGTTTTCCAAAGTTAAAAGCATCTGAACCTGTGGAGGCTATAAAAATGTAAACAAGAGAAGAAAGAATCCATCGCTGATTATTACAACAGGCTGCTTACCTTAACTAATAGCATGAGCATGTCCAGCGATGAAAAGAGTCACTTTGATTGGGCTGTCTTCAACCAGTTCAGGTTAGGAGTCAGAGAAGAATATAAAGAAAGCATATAAAAGGAAGATAAACACTTTAGAAGAATGCTATCAGGCCATAAAAGAAAAAGAAGAAAGGCTAGGCGATCTTCATCCTGACTCTAGTGCCAGCCAGATACACAACATTACAGAGGTGACAGATCAAAAAACTGAGATTAAGAAAGAGAAAAATAAAGGCAATCCTAAAGAAAAAAGTAAACAGAAAGAAGGAAAAGAGGAAAATAAGGCCACAGAAATAAATAACATAGACCACAACAGATTGAATGTTGCAGAGTCTATTAATATGGAGGAAGTATGCACTTTAATTAGACAAGAGGTTGAATGGCTACAACAGCCTATTACGGACCGTCTTGAAGCTGTAATGATGCAGCAGGTGGCAGAAGGGACCTCTGAATCAACTATACCTCAATCAGAGAGGACTAATGGAATAAAAGACAGGAGAGAACATCCCAGATGTTTTAGTTACAATAAGATTGGACACATAGCTCGCAACTGTTTTTAAAATAAAAGACCCTCCAATAGAAATATGAGACAAATTTTGGGCACCCTAATCATAATTATGCAGACAAACCATGGAGAGGAGAGAACAGGAATCGAGAACACCCATGGAAGTCTAAAATAACTCATGATATGTTAGCGGAATCCAGCAGACACAGTTTGAAAAAACCAGAGCGTATGTCAACAACCTTAGAAAGCATAAAGAATTAACCCCTGGAAACCTATTTCTTCTTGGGCAAAAATCAATCCAGATGAAAGGAGGAAAATTTGGAAGAAGTGCACTAGGCCCTTATGTGATACTGGAGAAACTTTCTCCGGTAAACTTCAAAATTCAAGACGTAAAGAACCCTAGAAAGGGCATTGTAATACATTCGGATAGGATAAAGTTATATAACAAAAGAAATGACAGACTTGTGTGCCTGGGTGACTCTTTAGACTCATTGTTGGAAAAAAGGACCTCCAGCCATCAAAAGAAGAGGAAGGGGCACACTATGCAAATCAAGGGAAAAGGGATAACCTCATATCCGAGGAGGGTGCTGCGAAATATCACAGATTCGTGAACCAGGAGGATCATCACAAAAAAAATGAGAATGAATGCTACGAGCCCCCAAATGAGGGCTGTACAGAGGTTGATGATACAGGGAGCAAGCAGCACTTTCAGATGCGACGCTTTTGAGATCCGAAGCAATGTAAACATTATAGAGAGAAGCAGTAAGGAAAATCACCACCCAGGCAATGCGAGAAATAGAAAGAGAGCAAGAGGTCTGAAGGGAATTAGATGCCCGAGGGATAATAACAAACATAAGTCACAGCATCAGTCGTGCCAAGAAGAGCCCACAGGTCAGGCTGATGGCGTTCCCTGCTCAATTATAAGTGACAAATCGGAGTATTGTCCGACCTAGAGAATGCATGAGACAAGACACAGAAACAGATTAAAAGAAAAATTTTTCATGAAAGGGTGGGCCTTTGTAAAAACTCAATTGTAGCTTAAATATTCTAAAGCACATTGCATAGATTTTTTACATAGGTCAAATCCCATGAGAATGTTGTAAAAATAACTTGTTTGTCTCTGTATATTTTGTACTAGATATTTTTGTAAATAACACTTTGGAAGTTAACTGTATATACTCCTTTAATAAGAATATTTTAAAGTGTTAAAAAACAAGGCAATGTTTTATGGTCGGAACTGTATGTGATAGCTCTACATGACAGTATACGAAAGGTTGCTTATGATTTTTTTTTTTTTGTGTATGAGAAAGACAAGCTCTGAACACCTCCAAAGTCAGTCAGAAAGGTTCAAACAACTTTCCGATGGCCGGCAACTTACAATCAAAAGAAAGCCGAGGAGAAAAGAAAGCGGGCTGAACTTGAAAGAGTCATGGTGAGTTCTTTGGAGGTTACAAACTTTGTGTGAGGTCTCAGAGAAGGCATAATAAAAAGGGACAGAGCCAAGCATAGAGAGCTTCCCTGTTCGAGACGTCGCTAGAGAGAGAGAGAGAGAGACTACTTCTAGGCCAGAGAGAGGGTTTCCAGAGGCCGCAGACAGAGCTCCCTGCTTCCAGACGTCAAGAGAGAGTCATCAGAAGTCGAAACTAGAGGCAGTTGGAACCAGAGCGGAAGCGAGCTGAGATTATAAGTGGAGTCCGAACCAGAGCAGTGGCAGCAGAGAACAAGAAGAGGCAAGGCTCCAGTTACAAAGAGGAGAGCCGAGATCCAAGTGCCTAAAGAGCAAAGGTGAAGCGCTGTTACCAAGAAGAGCCAGTCGGTGGCAGTTGCAGCCATCGGCGATTAGTAGCAGAAGTGGTGGCAATTAGAAGCAGAATTTCCCGAAGTAGGATCCAGAGGAGAATTTGTCCGTATGTATGTGCTATTCGAGTACTGCAGATTGCAGTCCAAAAGCCCGCTAACATCCCAAAGTGATACCACTGAAGCCAAATTTCCTGAAGGAAGCTCGAGATCTGACATGATAGAATTGCCATAGAACTTTTAGTTTTGACTGAATGTGCGATACAGAGCCTTTTGTAAGTTACACACTTTTGTATATCCCCTCTTATAGTTGTTATAGAAAGACGTTTAAGATTTTTGTTTAATAGTGATAAGAAGTGTCCTTAAGAGAGTCAATTGGCATGTTGGAAATTGATATCAAATTTGTAAAAATAACTAATCTCTTTGCAAGTACACTAGGAGTTTAAATAAGTTGAATTTGTAAGCAGAGAGTTAAAAGGTTTTTGAATTAAAGAGATTAAAGGTTCTAATTTATGCTAAAAATTTTATAGATGGATAGAGAAAGCAATCTCCCTATTGTTTAATTCATGTATATATTTCATAGTAATGTAAATAAAATGTATTTTGATTTTTTTGTTAAAGGAGTGTTGCCCGATTGTTTATTTTTAGAACTGTACTGTTCTTAAATAAATCTGACTTGTGAGTGGGAAACTAAGTGAGATGGCCAAAGCGTGAAGTTAAGTAAAGGAATAGACCACGAATGTTTGTGTAAAGTTTTATTGAAGGAATCTGTGTTAGAGAGAGAGAGAAATCTGCTGGCCGTATTATGTTTTCCGGCTGTTTTCTGTTTAAGGATGCAAACTTTATCCTTGATAATAGTCCCGACTGTGGTATGACTTAAGTTCAATGCGTGGCCGATGTTCGTTGGCGTGTCTCCCTTTTTTGCCCTTTTAATAATGTCTAATTTCACTTCTAATGTAATGGCTTTCCTTTTCTTTGACACACTGCTATTGGAAAAGTCTATCTTTACGTTTGGGAGTCATAATGAAGGGTAAAAAGTTGCAAAAAAACATAAACACAAAAGTGAGAGAGTAAACAAGCACGCGGTACCCAAGTGATGCCACCTTTCCCATACAAATGGCGCGTAACAGTGTATTCTTCCACCGTGCTCACAAACAAGTTTGCCCGCAACGTTTGAATTTTAAGTCGCACTGCTTCAAGTCGAAATTTATTTTTCAAATTATTTATGGGATTACCGCCATAAAGTTGAAACGACGCATATTGAGAACCTCCTGTATAAGGTAAAGAAAGAAAAAAAAAAGACACTTAAAGAGAAATTAACAGCATACGATTACAATGGAACGACATACGTTTACAATTACCCACTTAGTACCAGCCAGGATAATTTGGTGATGCATTTCATCATCCATAGCAGCTGAACTGCCAGGTCTGAAGCAGCACTCCACCATATACATTTCATCCTGCTAGTCTCAACTTCACAAAAGATAGCCTCAAACCCACTGCTGCATGGGATATTAATACAATACTCCTAACTTCCCTCACTCTTACTCTCATGATATTCCTTCCACATTTTCTTCGTATGGATCGCTTGCTTAATAAGGTTGCACATTTATTTCAATCCCATTTGTTCTTTGGACTCTAGGGACAAATTTAAATAGCTTTCCAAAGCTTTCCATTTTGAAAGAGTTCAAGCATCAAATTATAGACCAATCTGTGTGTCAGGTGTTATGGTTAAAGTGTTGGAAAGGCTGGTGAGAAACAGGATCTAGAATTGGATTGGCAACAATGGTGTTATCTTTGATGGACAGCATGGATTTGCTAAAGGGAGGTAATGTTTTAGTAATCTACTTAGTTATTACAATAAAGTGACAGCAGTATATTGGACGTCAGAGATGAACACACAGTAGTATGCTTAAACTTCTGTAAAGGCTTTTGACAAGTTGATAGTCTAGGTAGAGCAGATGGGGTGGAATGTCAAACTAGTTCTTTGGATTAGAGATTGGCTGTCTGATAGGTAACAAGTTGTGTATTGGGAAGCAATATTCCAGAAGAGGAAAATCACTAGTGATGTGCCTACAGGACTCTGTTTTAAGGCCATTGCAGTTTAACCTATATGTTAATGATATTGGGGAAGATATGAATGGGTATATACAGTTATTTGTAGATGATGCAAAGTTATGAACTATGAGGAGTAGAGCAGGTGTTGTGACTGTACAAGAAGATTTGAGCAGACTGAGTGAATGGGCACAGGAGTAGTAGGGATGTTGCAAAATGCAAGGTTTTTAAAAGTTGGAAAACAAAGATGGAATGTAGAATTTCCTCTTGCTGGAGATATATTCTTGGAGGAAGGAAATATATCTTGGGGTGAATGGTGGATAAGGATCTAAAATTTAGACGACATATTTGACAAAATTGTGAGGAGAACACGAATTCTGGCAATGATATGGAGGACAGTGACTTGTAGGAATAATGATATTCTGGTTCCATTGTATGTGAGCTAGGGAGTGAGAAACAGTTTTTTTTTTTTTTGCATGGAGAGTTGTGAATGGTTGGAATGCATTGCCTGAGAGTGTGGTGTCTGCAAAGAATTTGCATGTGTTTAAGGCATGGTTTGATAAGCTGTGTGTGTATGACAAAAGGGATCTCCAAGAGGGTCTGTGACTCCATGGTGTCTTAGGATAATAATAATAATTTTCAGCAGTATGTAGAAAAGAATCAAAAGCTCTAATACCTATGTCCAATCTTTCCAAAAAGTGATTATAATTTAAAAAAAAAAAAAAAAAATGACAGAACAAGCCAGTCAGGAGAAATACACGTCACAGCACATCGATGATGTAGAGAAAGAAAAAAAATAGAAATCAGGTGTAGCAGCATATACGACAGAGACAAACATCCAATACTATAGCAGCATACAAAAATGCCTACAATGAGTACTGTTTCCATAAATGTGCTTGTCGCATTATTTTTCTTTATTTCCCTCTACTAATAAAGTGTACTAGAAAGTTTGAGAAATTAGTAGAGTTTAAACTAAAAAAAAAATAATTGGTCAACAAAGAGTTTCCATTTGGAATTTATACTGGACTTAAATGTTTGGCATACAAGTCCACTTACTGAAGGCCTGAAGTGGCCTGGAAAAGGTTCCACATTTGTTCTCTCCAGAGTGGTTATCAATATGTAAAATAAAAAAATAATAAAAATTAGATATTTTAATTCTATCACTAATCTCGATGTTGGTAATTTTATTTGGTGTTTTTACATCACTATATACCCACGATTTTTTCAAATATTAGATGTGTCAAAGTAGCGTTCTTACATTGTTTTGTTCCAAAGCACATGCTTTGGGTGCTCACGGGAAACGTGAGCGAGCGATTACTGCTGTTCATTTGTTCAGCTGAAGAATTGTGTCGCTGTTGCTAACCAAATTACTAGATATGCATTGTGATGCGGCCCTTGGATAATTTTTTTTAATGCGGCCCTCGGATTAACTATGGTTGGACAGTCCTGCTCTAGATGATTATAACTAGATGGTCTTCTGCTGTAAACTGAACATAAGATCAGCCTACACAATTAGAAAATTTTCATTTCTTTTATGCCTATCAAAATATATGCAGCTAACCCACCCTTCCCTACTTTCATTGTTTAACATATTTAATATATACTTTCCTTGGAGGGGTGCTTAAGGGTCAAAGCTGTATAACAGAGAGGAGACATCCACATAGCCTTTAAAGGAATGCGGAGAACCGACCAGGGCTTCTGACCTAATGTCCAATCCTCACCTTCTCGTGGTGCATCCTGTTGTGTATCTACTTGGATACTGAACGAACGAGGATGGGGTGGCAATTTGGGATTTAGCCAACCAAATTGTATTCCTATTGGTTAAACCAAAATACAAAATGATGGTCAAATAAGTCAGCTTGTGCTCTTAGAGAATACAGAGACAAATGCATGAATGCTAAACACTGTGTAAAACTAGCTAAACAAAAGTCATGGGAGGACTTTGGCAAGAACATAGAAAATAAATATCAAGGAGGTGGCAAAATATTCTGGAGGTTGTTGAAGGAGCTTAGGAATGCAGGAAAGAGTGCTGTAAAAGGAGTTAGAGATGATAAAGGTGACATGAAAACGGGAGAAAAAGATATCCTTGAAGTATGGAGTAATTACTTTGAAAAACTGCTAAACGAAACAAGCAGTGATGACAGCACAGTTGTAAAAAACACTGACCAGGCATGCAGTCAGGAATACATATCCATACTTGAAGTAGAAAAAGCAATCAAAGGCTTGAAATGTGGAAAGGCAGCAAGAGTAGTGATATTCGACCAGAAATGCTGAAGTATGGTGGTATAAGTCTTACACCACCTGCATAGTTCAGAAGGCTTGAACAGAGGGACGAATTCCAGATGATTGGAGTAGAGCTCTCATAGTACCCATATATAAAAAATGGAATTAAAACTGAATGTGAGAATTACAGAGGTATTTCCCTACTGAGTGTTCCTGGCAAGATCTATGCAAGTATACTTGAGAAACGGTTGACAAGAATTGTGGAAGAAAAGCTTGGTGAAGAACAAGATTCATGCCAAATAACGGGTGTCAGGATCAGATCTTCACTTTACGACAAATAGTCGAGAAAGCATGGGAATATAAGAGAGATCTGTATTTAAGTTTTGTCGATTTGGAAAAGGCATATGACAAGGTGCCAAGAGAGAAGCTATTCAATACGCTACAGTTATATGGTGTCAATGGCGCATTATATCAAGCAATACTTAGTCTTTATTTGAGTTGTAAGACAGCAGTTAGAATTAAAGGAAGTACAGGAAGATGGTTTAATGTTAAATCTGGTGTGAGACAAGGATGTACATTATCTCCTCTGTTAATCATTATTTATATGGATCACATTATGAAGGAAAGTGGTATTAAACCTGATATTAAACTTGGAGAAATGTCAGCTGTTTGCTTTATACGGATGATTTTATACTTCTAAATAAATCCGCTACAAGTCTGCAAGATTCCCTGAATAAATTGAATAGCTGTTGTAATAGATATGGTATGAAGGTCAGCAATAAAAAGACAAAGACAATGAAAATAGGCAGAATCATTGAAAATGTCAACTGTGTTGTGAATGGAGAACCTGTGGAACAAGAGAAACATTTCAGCTACTTAGGCACGATTTTTACTGAAGATGGCAAATTAAATATGGAAATAGACAACAAATTAACAAAGCTGGTATGGTGGGAAGTCAATTGAATAAATTCACATGGAACAAGAGAGAAATTAGTCGGAACACTAAATTAGCTGTATACAAGATAGTGTTCAAACCAGTTTTAACTTATGGATCTGAGAGCTGGGTCAGTAGTAAAACACTTGACCAAAGACTAGAGACCGCAGATATGAGACTCCTGAGAAAGATTATAGGCATGAACAGATGGCATCAATGGCAATATCATATTAAAAATGAGGATATTAGGAAAGAACATGACATTGTCAACATCCAGGAATGCGTTAGCAGAGCTAATCTCAGGTGGTATGGTTACTTAAACAGAATGGGCGAAGAAAGATTAGCAAAACAAGTGTTCTCTGGCAGGTTGGCAGCAAAATGACCCAGAGGAAGACCAAGATATAGGTGGATTGATACGGTACAAAGTGCCTTAGACGATAGAAATATAAGATGTGATAATGTTGGAGTCTTGACAAGTAACAGACTGATTTGGAGGAAAATTGTAAATAGGGAGTTAGTAATGATGTAATTTTTTTCATGTTGTACTATCATATCCTGTACACCCCTTGAAGGTACATGGCAGGAATTTGATGATGATTTCCTTGGAAGTCTTCCTTATTCTTCCCAAGGACTATAACTTACAGTTGTTCTAAAAAAAAAAGAACCCATCAATTGTTCTAAAAACAATTAACGGGTTTTTCCTTTCTTTCATCTTATCCACTTTTCCACATATACGATAATGTTTTGCAACAGGTTTTGTGGCTAGTGTTGTAGAGCAATCTTTGGTTGTAATTTTCAAAAAAAAAATTACAATTTACAGGTACTTAAATGTAAAGTGAACAAGTTCCTTCTTTTTCTCAAGCCTTTATACCACTCATGGAATTATGGTACTGACAATATTTAAATTAAGGGGATATTAAATCCCACATTGTTTTAAAACCGAATAAGAAACTCAAAGATTGGAATCAGAGAGTTTCTTGCCAACTATAGTAAACTATAAAGTATCGGGGACCACTTAAGTGAGCTAATGCAAGTGACCCTAGTACGTAGTACAATACCAGACAACTCGTAGCAAAGGTGGTGAAGTCTGATCACTATTCTTAGGTATTTCCCATAATGAAAAAACACATTGTACATTTCTTAGGAAATGTGTTTTCCCATAATGTAAAAACACATTGTACATTTCCTATGAAATGTGTTTTTACATTATGGGAAATACCTAAGAACAGCGATCAGAACTTCACTACCTTTGCTACGAGTTGTTCGGTATTGTGCTACGTACTAGGGTCACTTGCATTAGCTCATGCTAGTGGTCGCCGATACTTTATAGTTTACTATAGTCAGCAAGAAACGCTCTGATTCCAATCTTTGAGTTTCTTATTCGGTTTTAAAACAATGTGGGATTTAATATCCCCTTAATTTATAATGTTTATATCGCCGAAATGAAGCTTATTAGCTCTTTATATTTAAGTAATTATGGTACTGACAATTTTACAGAGTTTTATATGTAAGGGCCTATAATTAAAAAAAAAGTTCGTAGATATAAGTAACTGATGTTTTATTTAATGTCAGTTTAAAAATTTACAGAAAGCACATACCAGAATTGTTTTCCAAAGTAATAATAAAACTTTTTTTACAGGAAAATGTGGAGCTGTTCCACTGCAAAATTTTGTTACCATTTGGAATAACGTGAGGGCTAGAAGTTCATCTCCAAAAAGGGGCTGTGCTAAAAAAAGAATCAAATATATCAAAATGAATTATATACCTTCTAAAGGAAATTTTATCATTCAAAATTGCTCTATATTTTAAAAAACTGAAGTACCTCACTTTTTAAGAAGAAATGAAGCAACGCATTAAACTTGATTCCTATTTTTATATTTGCAAATAAATTCACCAGATTTAAATCAGCCTGGTTGGGCAAGTGGTTAGCGTATCTGCTCTCCAGTAAGAGGCTTTAGGTTCGAATCCTGCAGTGGGCATGGATTTGTGATTGTCTGTGGAAATACTAGTGGTGGTGGTGGGCAGTAGATGACATTACTGTAGTTGATGCGGTTTCCTGTAGTTGGTGGATTAAGTGGTGGAGACGGAGAGTTGTAGAGTAAGTGCCCCACCTCGATGAGTCTTTGAACTCCTTAAACTATGATCAAGGATCATCCACCAAGCTCGGATGACATAAAGCTAGCAAAAATCTGACAAGCAAGCTTAATTAAATAATAAAAGGTAAACAAACAAAATGTATGCAGCATGGAATTAGATTTTGTTGGTTTTGAAAGTCAACAAATAATTCAAAGAACAGACACTGTACAGGACACTATAAGATGCAGTAAAACATGGGAAGATAGATACAATTGTTCTACTCTGTTAGGGGAGGAGTTGAGCAGGAGAGGATTCAAATTATAATCATCCATGTATCTGGAGTTAATGTATTAGAGAAAAAATTGGCAAGCGATAGAATTCAAGTACTAAGATGATAACAGCAGAGATATCTTGATAGGCTAAAATGGGTTTAAGAGAGGGCTGATATGCATAGACAGGCTTAGGCATTGGTTCACAGTATAAAGAGCACCAAGGGAGAAAAATATAATTTATCGAATATACTAATATTTTGCTGATTTTCTAACCAGCATTATAATAACAGCAAATACATAATAAAAAATTCAACACAAGTGATGCCGGTTAGAAAAACAGTCAAATATCAATAAATTAATTACATATATATATATATATATATATATATATAATAGTATATCTAGATTTTTCAAATGCTTTTGACAAATTGCCAAATGACAATTTATAATGGAGCAGATGAGTTGGATAGGAGAGTGGCCATTCTTCCTTGACTGATAAGCAGTTTAGTTGGGAAGGGCTGAGGAGCAGATCAAGTTATGATCAATCCCACATTTAAGGTACAGTCTGTTTCCACCAAAGAAACTAACAACTTCAGCAAGCATTCACACGGCAAAAAATAAGGTAAAGATATATCTTTGTAGTTGGAGGAAATGCCAACTAGATCTATAAAGTGAGAGATGATCTCCATCATCCAATGAAACCTTCCCCACCTTGTTTATTAGGAAGCCTGAAGCGGTTGTGGCATGTTTTGGTTCTCAGAGCTAGGGTTATGGTTTCTGTTCCCTCCTTCTCCAAACTTCCAACATCCCATACAAGTAACATTCATCAAAGTTAAGCATTTCAAAGGCTTCCTGATCATAATTTCACTGTCGTTTATACTGCCAGGTCTTGCCTGAAGGGAAGCCATATAACAGCATTAAGGCCATGTTATAGCATGTCTAAAAGTCTATCTTCTCCCACACTATATTTCCTTTCTTTTACCCTCTTTACCTTTTAAATATTAACATGACTTCTTTCTAAATGCCGGCTTTATATTTTTTCCATTTCTTTACTAATTCATCTATATAGATATTAAATAACAGTGGTGACACTGAGCATCCTTGATGGACCCCTCTGTTTATTAATTTCCATTCTGTAACTTTTTCATCGATTCCTACAGCTATTTGTTCTGTTAATTATTGCAGTAAGCAGCTGATTTGGGATGTTTAGATTCTTGAGTATGGTTCACAGTTTGTTCCTTAAGACTCTCTCAAAGGATTTCTGGCAGTTCACAAATGGTATGTGCATTTCTATGTTGTATTCATAATGTTTTCCCATTAAGATTTTTAATGTAAAAGCTGGGTCAATGCACAACCGTCCTTTTCAAAATTCATTTTGTTCATCTGCATATGACTTTAGTTTGAAGTTAATATTTGTACATATAACAAGTATTTAGAAGATTTATTTCTCTGTAGTTTTCACAGCTGCACTTATTGACTTTTTTATATATTGGGAAGATAATTCCAACATTCTAGGATTTTTTCCTTGCTGCCAGATATTATGAAATAATTTAAAAACATTTGATGAATAGGATGCCTGCATATATTATAAGTTCTATTTTAATCCATCTTCTCAAGTGGATTTTCCTGATTTGCTTTGCTATATTGCTTATTGAATTTCTTGTAATGTTATTTCTTCCACTTATAATTGGTAGTAAGCATTATGTCAGTTTTAGATTCATTACTATTTTGCCATAAGTTATAGAAGAAGTCAAGCCAAGTTTTCTCTTTGATTATTTCAAGTTTCATTTTTCTTTTACCTCCTTATTCATATCCCTAGAATTTTGTATGTATTTGGTCTCCTCACTGTGAGATCTCTTTCCAATTTTGTCACAAAGTTATCCCATGTTTTTCTATTCTTTTTACAACATGCTTTTTTTTGCTATTGCTCTTTTTTGCATTTATAATTAATTTTTGCTTGTAGTGGTTTTGTGTTTATCCATTGTTTATATGCTTCTTTCTTATCTTTGATTGAAACAACAAGATTTTGTTGGTACTTCCAAAACAGATCAACTCATTGACGTTGAATATTTGCCGATAATCATAATCACTCTTTTTTTGTTTGTTTCAGGAAACTTTCAGCAATTTTTCAGGAAACTTGGCTGCAGAATCTTTATCAGCACTAGCAGATTTCCTAGTTATTCTTATGTCCAGTTTGATTTTTAAAACGGTCAAACCATCCTAAACTCGCAGTAAAGCTTTCATATTCCTCTTGAAATTTGGTCTCTTTCAGTGAGATAAAAATATTGAGGGCTTTTGCTTGAATATTCCCCGTACTAAGAGATATTCTTTTTTGGTTATAATCCCCAATCCAGAGTGATAGACGACGCTCCATCTTGATCATTAAATGGGTTCTATTTTGGGTAATCTGCATGCTTAAAGAAGCAATAGCAACTTTTCCTGGTTCTTTGTATTCTCTGCTCTTATTTAATACAGTCCAAACTGTAGACTCGCTGTATCCCAGGTCTCACACAATCATTGTACTACTAGCACCACTTTCATGTCTCTTAATGACTTACAGCTTTTCCGCTCGCTACAGATCGACGACAAAAAGTTTCGTGTAAAGTAAAAAAAATTGCGTTAACTGATTAATAATTCGCTTAAAGTGGGAACCAGTATCATTATCATTAGCTCAATCATGCTAACTGATTATCATGCATATCGAATTCGCATTAAACAGTAAAAATTTTCATTTGATACCATAATTTAGCAAAATATAAATTACAAAATATAAAAATTTAATATAAATATTAAATATAAAATTTAGCAAAATATAAATGCATATAAATATAAACCTACAGGAAGAAGAGACTGCAGACATCCAACTCCATCTGCTGAGCAGGAACAGGACATATAAAGCCTATACCTGAATTGCTCAGACGACGACAATGAAATGCATTATTTGTAAATAATTAATGTTTTTTAAATTCTTTCTTTTAAGGTTACACGATGGTCAGCATTCATAGTTAGGAAATTATGGAGACACAATATGTGTTAAAATAATTACTTTACTTAATATTAGGAAAGTAACATTCGACGTTTCACCCTCTGCATTGAGGTCATCATCAGGAAAATACATATATATATAAGAACCAAGCTACATGCTACTGCCTACACAAAGGTAAAATGAATCTAACTGTTCATTAATCTTTTACCTAGCCTGACCTCTTGTGGAAAAACTAAATGAATAATATTAAATTTTAAAAAATTAAATTAAAAAAAAAACAGATAAGTATAAAAATAAATTAAAATTGAATTAGGGAAAAAAAATAAGAAGAAATAAACAAAAAATATTTTTAAAAAATAAATTAAAAACAGAACTACATTAAACATTTCTAAAGTCCTCTCGTATTGAGATCGAGGCTTGTTCCAGTTGCTATGAGGGTTGCAGATGGGTCCTCCATATTCTTGGAATGATTAATCAGTCATTTTTGTTCAGGTTTGGATGGCGTTTTAGCATTTCACAGGCTTCTTTGAATATTCTCTCAAAACAGGTTTTAGTGCGATGTGGGAACTTGGTGCCTTTCCAGTCAATTCTATGGTATGTTTGGAGTGTGTGGTCTGATAGGCCTGTTTTACCATAATGGAGGTATTTAATGTGTCGTCTTTTCCGATTGGGATCATGCGTCCTGTTTCCCTTATGTAGGGTAGGTTACATGTACATTGCATTGAGTAAATTTTTTTAATTTTGTCAGGGGGTTTGAAGGTAGTCTTGATGTTGTATTTATGTAGTGTTCTGTCTATGTTTTCTGAAATGCCTCTAACATAGGGTATGGCTATGACATTCTTGCAGTCTTTTTTGTTTTTAGTGGTATTTTTGTGGAGGATCGTGTGAACTGTTTTTTTTTTTTATTGTAGCCATGTTTTATTATTATTACGAGCGACTCCAGGGAGTCCTTAGACTCGTCAAGGGAGGCCCTAAACATCATGTCCACACAACTATACGACATTCTCACAGTATCTATCATACCTTGCCTTGAACCCACTCACCATCATAGCACCCACAACAGACTCTGGCAGCTTATTCCACTCATTTACCACTCTAAAAGTAAAGAACCCAGCTCTAACACCCCTGCTAACCACACTCTTGCCCAGCTTCCATAGGTGTCCCCTAGTTCTCCCACCACCGCCAGTCCTGATCTCAAAAAGATCCTCTGAATTAATCCTATAGAAACCCTTTAGCAATTTGAATGTCTCAATCATATCTCCCCTTTTCCGCCTATCAACTAATTTCTGCAACCCACAAATCTTCAACCTGTTCTCATATGGTTCATTCCATAGACCCGCTATCATCTTAGTCACTCGCCTCTGGATCCTCTCCACCTCCTCCCCATCAAGAAGGAACCTAGGTGAACAAATCTGGGCACAGTAGTCGAGATGAGGCCTTATCAAGGCTCCGTACAGAAGTACAATAACTTACTTGTCTCTGCTTGTCAAGGTATTTTTCAACAACCAAGTGAGTTGATGAGCTGCTTTAGCCACTTTTGCAATGTGCCCCCTAAACTTCATCTCCCTATCCACCAACACTCCCAAGTCCCTGGCCTCATCAATCTCCTGGAGTACAGTTCCACCAATGTGATATACTGCTGCTAATCTTTTCACCCCAAAATGCATAACCTTACATTTTGGCACATTAAATTGACATCCATTCTCCTTAACCCAGAACTCCAATCTATCCAAGTCGTCCTGCAAGATTTTGATATCTTCTGCATTCACTATCGCCCTACCCAACTTTGCGTCATTCAGCGAACAAATGAACTGTTCCTCTTAGATACTTCCCTATATCGTTAATGAACAAAGTAAACAGCAGTGGTCCAAGAACAGAACCCTGCGGCACACCACTAGTCAAAGGCCGTCTTTTGGACTCTACTCCTGAATAAACTACTCTTTGATATCTCTCCATCAACCACCCGCCTTCCATCTCACCAACCCTATATCCATTCCCATATTTGTAGTTTACGGATTAGAATTCCATGTGGTATCCTGTCAAATGCCTTTGCCAGGTCCAGCAGTATCACTGTAAACCCATTACCCTTATCCAGTTCAGCTGTCACTGTGTTATAAAACTTGAGCAAGTTACTGAGGCATGATCTACCCTTCACAAAGCCATGCTGTCCCCCGTACAGTATCTCATTTTCATCAATCCATTCCTGTATTTTTCCCTTGACTACTTTCTCCAATACCTTGACAACAACTCCTGATTGCTGATCGGTCGGTAATTTACAACCGTAGTCTTGGATCTTCCTTTATGCTGTGAAACTATTTTCCCCTCTTTCCACACCATCAGGACTAAACCAGACCCGAGACTCAGATTAAACAACATAGTCAAGGGCACTGATAATTCTTTAGCTGCTTCACGCAAGACCCGTGCCGGTATACCATCCAATCCCACAGATGTATTCACATTAAGGTTCTGCAATAGACTACTCACCTCCACTTCATTCATCACAATTCCCATATAAAATGGTTCCTTCATTTTTTCAATGTCACCACCTGGATGATATACTTTTGCAAAGTGCTCACTCAGTAACTCCACTATATCGACTGATTCAATGACCTCTTTACCATCGTCATTCCTTAAAATCATTTTGCCGTATACAGTTTTTTTTCTTGCTTGCAGCATATTGAAAGAACTGTTTGGGATTATATTTAGCTTGCATAGCCAGTTTCCTTTCATAATCCGCTTTTGCTTTTTTTTTTACCACACTTGTTACCCTTCTGGCCTGCACTTTATACTGTTTGTGTGCCTGCAGGTCACCTCTTTCTTTAAATTCCCTCCACAGTTGTTTCTTTTTTTGCAGCTCAAACTTAATGGTGTTATTCAATCATTTAACCCCTACTTGTTTTACTATTCAGACCCTAGGTATACAATTAGCCATAACCTCCTGTAAATGCTCCTTGACCGCTTCCCATGCTCTATCGACATCCAGCCCTTGCAGTTGTACATGCCATGGCACTGATCCAAGCAATCTTCTAAGCTTGTCATACTTGCCAGCATGGTAATTCCACATATACGCTGTCTTAATCGAAAATTCCACACCTTTAGCCACCTCCCAGGTCAAGACCTTATGATCACTCTCACCAATAGGTGGCAACATGGTCATATTCATTACAGTCAAATTCTCAGATGCTATTACCAGGTCAAGCACTCTCACACCCCTAGTATTTTCAATTACATGCTGTCTCAGATAGTTATCCCTTAATAATTGAATAAAATCCATTTCCTTCCTCACATGTATCTTCGCTTCCCTCCAATCAATGTTACCATAGTTGAAATCCCCCATAATAATTACCCTCCTTCCACTCATTTCATCAATTTGTTTATGCACACTATCTCCACCATCTATTCCATCACCTGGTCTATAGCAGCACCCAACTGTATATTTTATTCTGCCAGTCTCAATCTCACACCAAATAGCCTCAAATGAGCTCTTTTCACTATCCTGTGATACAACTTCAATTCTCCTTGGCTGCAGTTCATCAGCTATCATCAATAATAACACCCCCCCCCCATTTTATTCTCTCTGTCCCTCCTAAACACACTATACGTGTGTTTAGCACTACATGCTTTACAAATGTATGGTTAATAATTTCGAATTCTTGGTTTAGAGCTTGTTTGTTTGAGCAAATTGTTAATGCTCTATGTTTAAGGGTGCTTATGACTCCTAGTTTTTGGGTTGGGTAGACAGAGAAGAAGAGACAGGCTGAGGGAAGACAGGTGACAAGTATGTCTAGAAAAGGAAGAGAATTGTTCTTTTCGATTTCGGTGTTGAATTGGATACGTTTGTGTTGTTTCTTCAGGTAGCTAAGGAATGTATTTAATGTTTTTATAAGGAATGTATTAATGTCTTGTTTTTGTGTTGGGTGGTGGTATTAATTTTTGTGTATATATTGGCCTGTGTGTGTAGGTTTGCAGTAGACAGAGAAGGAGAGACAGCCTGAGGGAAGTCGGGTGACGAGTGTATCTAGAAAAGAAAGAGAAATGCTTTCGATTTCAATGGTGAATTGGATAAGTTTGTGTTGTTTGTTCAGGTGGCTAAGGAATGTATTTAATGTTTCATAGCTGTGGGGCCAAATGCCGAAAATACCATCGACATATCTGAGCCAGACTTTGGGCTTTAGGCTGGCCGAATCTAGAGCTCACTGCTTGAAGTTTCCATGTAAAAGTTAGCTATTGGAGAGAAAGAGGTGATCTCATGGCCCTACCTTCTTTTTGTAGGTAAAAAATTGTTTCCCAAATGATATACCTAAAGTGGAGTAGGTGGGCAAAGAGGGCTGTGATGTCGAGCAGAAATATGTTCTGTAGAAGAATAATAGTATCATTGACAGGGACATTACTGAAAAGGGCAGCTATGTCAAAGCTTACTAATAAATCTTGGTCGTTGAGTGCGATGTTTTTAATTTTGTTCATAAAATGTGTATTATTATTATTTTTTTTTATTTTTATTTTTTTTTATGTAAGAGGGGGAATGACCTACCAACTCCTTTAGGGTGGCAACTAATTTCTTGGCTAAGTGGTAATTACGGCTGTCAATTCCTTCAACTATCGGACATAGTGGTGTGTTTGTTTTGTGTATTTTTGGCAGGCCATAAATTCTGGGAGCAGAAGCATAATGAGGTATTAGTTTTTTGGTTATTTCTTCTAGTCACGTGATCATAGATTTAATTATTTCTGTTGTTTTCTTTTTGATGCGTTTTATGGGGTTGTAGTTCACCATTTGGTATGTGTTGTGGTCAGATACCATATGGTTCATTTTTTCTAGGTATGCTGTTCGATCGAGGACAACGGTAGCATTACCTTTTATCTGTTTTGTGATTATGATGTCTTTGTTATTTTTTAAGGATTTGACTGCCAAATTTTCTGCTTTGGTTAAGCTGCAACTCAGTTTTTTTATTTGAGCTTAATATATATGATATTTCCATTTGTATTTTGTCCACTAAACTGGAGGGAAGGGATCTTAAACCTCTTTCAATTTGATAAATGAAATCTAATTTGTTAACTGACCTTGGTCAATGGCATAGTTCAGAACTTTTCCTAGCAGTGAAAGTTCTCCTTGGTGAAGGTCGTAGCTTGATTTGTTGAAAACTTGGCTGAGGTCTGTTGGCGGTTGGTTACTCCTGACTTCACTTGTGCGCGATTGGTTGCTCCTTGTATTATTAGTTTGTAATTGGCTGTTCCTCCAGATACGGTGTCTCAATTGTCTGTTGCTTTCTTGTTGTTTTAATGCTTGGAACTTCGCTATTAGTTTTTCTTTGTTCTTAAGTAATACGTGCTTGGCCGAGTTGTCTGTAACCTTGTCTAGAATATCCCAAATATTGAGATTAACATAGCTGGATAGTTCTAATTTTTGTTGCAACATACTGGATTGGGTAACTGCTAAGTTTTGTGGGCCTTGTGGATTTGTTCTCTTAACAAAGCTTTTTCCAAACAGACATAAATACAGAGCGCTTTAGCTGAAGTAAACTTCTTTTTTAGCTTAATGCAGTCAGGTATTAAGTTGCTGTCTATACATTGTTTTAGAAAGGCTAGTTGATCGTGCCTCCACTTAGGCATGAAGTTGAAAGAGCAGTTAAGCAACTTAACAGCAATAAAGCCCCATGGTGCAGATGAAATCCCAGCAGAGTTAATTAAGGCCACAGGGGACGGAGGGATAAGAGTGTTCCACAGATTGATTACAAGGATGTGGGAGATAGGATCATGGCCTAGAGACTGGAAGAAGTCAGTTTTCATACCACTACATAAGAGAGGTGATATGAAGAGGTGCAAAAATTATAGAACTATTAGTTGTAGGCATAGGTTTCTGTGGTTTAGCAGTTCATAAAAAAGATTCTGGTAATTGGACCGCATGTTTATTAAGGTAAATAACAATAAAAAATAAAAAACCCAACAAGTTTCATAAGTCATTTGACTTACATCTTCAGGGGTCAAAGGTAACTAAAAGTTTTTAAATATCCGAATGCAGATTCAGTGCAATGCTAAGTTTGAACAATGCTGGATGCTGTCATGTTCTGTTGTTCACGTTCACATTGTCCGAAGTCTGACTTGGGTATATTTTTTATCAATGCTGACCAAACTTGGTGTAGAATTAGGCCCTGGTTTTTGTTGCACTACGTTGGAATTCTAAGCATGTTTACACCTTCTTTAAATTTTCTCATGTAACAATTTTTTTTTTAATGTAAGACATGTCTTTTTGCCAGAGTACATTATGGCCGGTGGAAGTTGTATGGTATGCTAAGCCTGATGAACCATGAACCAAATATATAATGAATTATATATATTCTATATATTCAATAAACGAGGTTTATGTTAAAGATACCAAGCTATTTTAAACCTGGTTTTACTCCATTTCCCAAGTAGCAAATAGACAAACAAGTCAAGTTTGCACCTGCAAGTGTTGCAAGTCTAACTGACCCTGCACGTAGTGCAAGACCAAGGCAACTCATGGTAAAAGTAGAATAAGCTCTGATCACTAATCTTAATATTTACCCTTAATGCAAAGCACATGTCCTGGAGGAGATGTATGATGTTTTGTATTGAAGGCAAGGGGCCACTACTCAGACCGGTTTCGACCTTTATTGAGGTCTCATCAGTGGGAGCCAGGCTAGAAATACCAAGATTTTAGTAATACAGAGCTCATAAGTATTTTACCAGAACAAGTTACCATAAGGTATTTTAACCTTATTAAATAAAAATCTCAGGAGGAGATATAAATGTAGAAGTATTTTTACCCTGGGTATAATAAATATTAAAGATACCAAGTAATTTTAAACATGGTTTTCCTCCATTTCCCAAGTAGCAAACAGACAAACAAGTCAAGTTTGCATCTGCAAGTGTTGCAATCTCCTCCAGGAGATGTGTTTTGCATTAAGGGTAAATATTAAGATTAGTGATCAGAGCTTATTCTACTTTTACCATGAGTTGCCTTGGTCTTGCACTACGTGCAGGGGTCAGTTAGACTTGCAACACTTGCAGGCGCAAACTTGACTTGTTTGTCTGTTTGCTACTTGGGAAATGGAATAAAAACCATGTTTAAAATAACTTAGTATCTTTACTATTTATTATACCCAAGGTAAAAATACTTTCTACACACACACACACACACACACACACACACACAGTCGATTAATTAACATAGAAACATGCATTTTCATCTTACCGTAGTGGTTGCGTTACTTGTGGGTGAAATCTCCGTGAATTATGACAATTCTTTCTTTTAAGGTTACACCGTGGTCAGCATTCATAGTTAGGAATTTATGATGATACAACACACATATACTGAACGATACTTGGAAAAATCTAATTAATTCTCTCAGTCCAAAAGAACTACAGTACGCGAATAGTCATATTATGCACTTGCATGTAACGCGTGTTCATGATACTTAGTAGAAAGTCACGATTCATATAGACATGTCGTGCAAAAGTGTTACCTTAGCTACCTAAGAGGTACTAACGTTTTTTGTATTCTTAAACCTTTTTTGCATTTACCATTTTATTGTACTGTGCAAGACTTGAGAAAGCTAGTCAGTTACAAGTGAAACCGGTAGGCAATATTGTACAAACATACGTACAAATTAAATATCTATGGTCAGTTTATCAATAAGTCTTATTTTGTTTAACATTTTACGACTAAAAATATGTATAATTTAATTATAATACAACACACATGTTAAAATAATTACTTTACGTAATATTAAGAAAGTAACATTCGACGTTAGACCTCCGTTTTGAGGTCATCATCAGGAAAATACATATGTATAAAAACCAAGCTACATGCTACTGCACTATACAAAGGTAAAATGAATCCTTTTCAATTAACCCTTATATCAACCAGAACAAGCCCAGAACAAAATCTCAAATACGAGAGGATTTTAGAAATGTTTGATGTAGTTCTGTTTTAATTTATTTTTAAAAAATATTTTGTGTGTTTATTTCTTATTATTTTCTAATTCAATTTATTTTTAAACTTATCTGTTTTTTTAATTTAATTTTTTAAATCTATTTATAATTTTTTAAAATTTAATATTATTCATTTAGTTCTTCCATAAGAAGTCAGGCTAGGTAAAAGGTTAATGAACAGTTAGATTCATTTTACCTTTGTATAGTGTAGTAGCATGTAGCTTGGTTCATATACATATGTATTTTCCTGATGATGATCTAAATATGGAGGGCGAAACGTCAAATGTTACTTTCCTAATATTAAGTTAAGTAATTATTTTAATACGCATGTTGTGTCTCCATAAATTCCTGACTGTTTCTTAAAGTTTCTAATTTTCATACAGAATAAAATAAATCTGTCACAGTACTCTATCTTACAGATTTCTGAGTAAACACTACTTACAAAGTTCATTATGAAAGTTTTCACTCAGTCTTTTTATCTCATCTGTATCAGTTTCTACAGGAACTCTCATCACTTCAACAAATGTATAGAGTACACTTAAAATCACCCGAAGATCCGTGCTATCTCCAAGAGACACAGCTGGCTTTCTGAGAGCTGAGGTGGCAGCACTACTGTTTCTACAGAAGTAATTTTAAAAATATGTAAATTAATTTATTTATAATAACTGCATGAGAATTAAGGAATTCACTCATATTTAATAAGAGGACAACAACTATATTTCTCACTATTTAAAATGACTAGCTTCTTCAGGAATTAAAAACTATCAGAATGTACAATAACAAAGTTCTGTGCACTATGCACTACTGAATACAATGTTTAAAAAATATATAATTCAAGCATGGCAGTACAGATTAACCACGTCAATCACCATGCATTTCAGGTCACCTTCATCATCAAGTGAAACGTCACTGCCACCTTGTGTGTATGTGTGGAGGGGGGGGGGGCAGAGTAGATCCCAGAAGGGGTTCTTGCTTCTGTTCCCCAACCTTCTAACGTGCAGTATGAGTGATAATCCCTTCAAAGATTTGCTAAACATACTATGGGGTATTTAGAGCTTTTCCGATCTTTGAGGGTACAGCAGTTAAACAGATTCATAGGCTGGTTGAGAGATGGTGAGCTACTAAACCTGGTGGTAACATTCATTTACTGATCAGCTGACAACCCTGCTAAATTATGCCTGGAGGAAAGGCTGGATAGTAGCAGTATGTGGGAGACTGTCGAAGCCATGCTATAGCTGGGAGAGTGGATGCTCTGCATGAGCAACATGCCTATGAGTCTACACTTGTGTCCTAAACCTAAGGACAAACACTATTTCTGAAGATTACAACAGCAAATTCAAATGTATCAGCTTGTGGCAATTTGCATAACTGGTGAACACAATCAAATTTTTGAATTACAAGCAAAGGGGGGGTCATGTGGTAGAACTCAACACAATAAAAGGCAAAAGGCTGTGCTAAGTAAATTGTGTTCGGAGGAAGCTTTTTTTCATTAAGGAATAAAGTTGCAAATTTGGATGTCTTGTAATGTCTCAAAGACATCATCTTGATGATTTCATGCAGGGAAGAATTATTGGAAAGTTTGAAGAAGGCTGCAGAATTACTGATATTGCCAGAGAGTTTGGAATCTCACATAGTAGTTGTATCCAGACTCTGGGCAGCATTTCAAATCAAATGCTGCCCAGAGTCTGGATACAAGGATAACATGGAGCATGAAGACAGATTTTTGATTATAACAGCAAAATGTAATCGATGCACCAATGGCAAGTCTGTTTGTAAGTCAGCTCCATTCAAGCACAGGCATGGATATCTCAACAAATTGTGACAAGACATCTGTGACAAGTAGGCCTACATTCTGTAGCCTGCATCCATTTATCAACAGATCACTGTAGAGCACGTTTTCAGTGGTGGTGTTGTGTCTGTAAAGAATGAACAAAATACCAATGGGCTAATGTACTTTTTACAGATGAATCGATTTAGTCTTTTTTCTGATTCCAGATCACACTTGATCTGGTGTTAAAGTGGTACTGCTTACCATCACATCAATGTTCTTGAAAGGGATACACTGGCAGTGCTGGGATAATGGTGTAGGGAGGCATTATGTTTAATGGATGCATCAAGGTACAAGTGCTGGAAAAAGGGACCAGAACTGGTGAACGATATTGCAACGAAGTTCTATGGAACAACTGAAGTTATGTTCGATTGTTCTGTGGTACTGTAGGTGAAGAATAATGATCCTTATGGATGACAGTGCCACACCACATTGTATACACGATCAGTGGAAACCTTTCTGGATACTGAGGATATTCATCGAATTGAGCAGCCAGCATGCTCCCCATAGAACATGTTTGAGACACAATAGGGAGATGTATTGGTGCCCAAAATTCCCCTCCAGAAAACAAACAAGGCCCTATGCTTGCTCTGAAGGAGTAGTAAGTCAGTTTACCTCAAGAACTCCAGAATCCCTTGGTGCTAAGGAGGGTATGACTTTGTGAGAGCTGCTTCACAATTCAGGGTAGACATATTCCATACCGAAATGTCTCTCCACATAGTTTTCTGCAAGCGCTACATTAATTCCTTAACTATGTCTTTAGGAAATTTGCAACTTTTGCCAAAAATGTATCACAATTTAATTTGTATGAAATCTATACCACATTTTCTGTGTAATATAATTATTAGAGTGCTGGCAATAAATTCATGTCCACATTAGAGGTAAAAATGTAGTTTATCCTTAGTTTTTGGACACCGACATACTACTTCTGCTGCATATTTCTGAGTTCTCTTTCTCATCACCTCTTAATCATCATCATGACAGTAAAATAATTAATACGTAAGATTGCTAACCCATCATTGTTTATTAGGTCAGAAGCCCAGTTTGGTTCTCCACATTCCTTAAAAGGTTACAAAGAGGTATCTTTCCATTACCCGTGCTTAAGCAAACCCAGAAGAATCTTGAGAAATGAAGAATCTTATCAAACTTAGATACTAAATGTCTCTTGGGACCTGATGGCATTTCTTCACTTGTTCTTAAGTTTGGCTACAGAGTTGAATTCCTAGCTGAATTATAAGTACTTCTAAATTGCTATCATGCCCCTTCTTTTTTGCTTATCAACTGGACTTTACAACCCAAATGAGGATACATTGAAGGTGTATCCTCATTTCACATAATAGAATGACTGTATCATGGCCATATCATTCTATAAGATGACACAAAAGAAATTTTTTGATATAAGAGAACTAGGGGTCACTGATGAATAACTGAAATAGATTTCCAAAACTAGTTCTAAGTGCTCTGACAGTGAATGAGTTTAGGAGAGGTATAACAGGAACTGTGTGAATAATCGTTAGTGTGGGTTGCCCACAGTGAGCTTTCTGATTTCAATGGAGATACCCATATAATAATAATAAAATTATAATTCTTAAATGGATGATCATTTAAAGAGAGAAGTCTGATTTTACAACATGGAGTAATCAACTCAAAGCATTTTACTCATTGAAGATTTTTGAGTGATAAAACTGCCAATACATCATTTGAGGTATAGTACTGTGGATGCTCAGACATTTGATAATCCCATCAGGGGTTCTCATTGCCACTAATTTAACTTATCAGTAATTTCCTTGTGTAAATATCCTAACCTCCCTTTGTCAACACCACCACCATAAGAGTTGAAATTCACACACTTCACATAACAGAATGACGTTTAAGTTCATTGTCAGTAATTTTAACATACAGAAACCATCATCATCAAATTCCTGCCATGTACCCTCAAGGGGTGTACAGCAGTGCTTCCCAAGCTTCAGGATGTCAGGGCCCCCTTTCCAAAAATTAAAATATTTCACGGCCTCCCTCGAAAAAAATCGTAATAGAGATATATTATTATAATATTTATTGTATTTATATTCAATACAAAACATACACAGCGAATATTGCAAAAATCAAATGCATGTATTACATTTTTTGCCTCTTACCGTTTGGTTCTGAAGACGATGCGGGCTGTTCTGGTAAAATATGAAATACTGTCCTTTTTTTGAGTCTGTTTCTGCTTCTTCTGATTGTTCGCGGGAATTTTTTTTATTTTTTTATCAGCCACTTATCCATCTCAGGGTTAAATTTTTTTACGTAGAATAGATCAAATAATATCACCACTTACCGATACTGGCACACCACAGACTGATAACATGAAAATAGTGAATATTACCTGAATAAGGGAATCCCCGGACCAGGAACAATTTTCACTTTTGCGACTTTTCTCCCTTTAAGGTAATTAATCCTAACGCGAAACAGACAGCAAAGGCAGGTTAATAAAACGTGCATATGATTGGTGCGGTATTAACAAAAGATCATGCAATCAAAAGATAAAAGCATAGCTGACAATTGAGTTGAAATGTTAACTCTCTTCAACCGAATTCCATATGTGAAACTGCCATAACATTCATTATATATTACTTAGTTTTAACACTTTTACGAATTTTAACACGTTCGGTTGAATTTTATTGCTGCCTTGGGAAATCGAACTCACACACATCTAATTAATAACAATAGTTTTTATTTTTGTGTTTGCCCATGCAACATATGGTTTTGTTTCAGTCTATACAGCATAATTTCTGTATGAAGGGGACATGTGATTCATTAATTAGTGTGTTTTTATCCCAGTTGTCTCTAATTGCACTATTTGTTGAGGAATATATTACACAGATTCACTGGCATAATAAAAGTACTTGTTTTTATTGCTTCTGCAGTATAATGGTTGTTAGGGAGGGGTGTTGTTTACCACTGCAAGCGAGTTACTATCTCCCCACATTAACTTGTTTAAGCTTTTTTTCATGTGTGAAGTATATGTGAAACTTTTATTGGTAACAGAAAACTAGCTCGGATGACAGTGATAATATAAAACGAGTTTTGAAATGTATATATATATAAAGTCAATATCAACAGTCCCTGATTACGAACGCGTGATGAAAGGGACAGGAAGATTTGGAGCTTCCCTGGAGAGCATTCGAAGTAAATACAATTAACCACTGCTTTGAAATGAAACATATGAATAAGCGATATTTACTAATATTCATTAAGCGCCGAAATACGCAGGAAGCAAAGTTTGAGAACCAACACCAATGTGTGAATTTTTGCATTAAAATATAAAAAATAACAAAAAAGAAATAATAAATAATAAAAGTTAAATACGTTTCTTTTAAAATAAAATAAAAATTACTTAGTCTTAAAACATTTTATATTTGTTTTCATTATTTCCCGGCCCCCCAAGGGGGGCACGGCCCACAGTTTGCGAAGCGCTGGTGTACAGGATATGACAGTACTACATGAAAAAATTACATCATTACTAACTTCTTATCTACAATTTTCCTCCAAATCAGTCTGTTACTTGTCTAGACTCCAACATTATCAGATCTTATATTTCTATCGTCTAAGGTACTTTGTACCGTATCAATCCACCTATATCTTGGTCTTCCTCTGGGTCATTTTCCTGCTAACCTGGCAGAGAACACTTGTTTTGCTAATCTTTCCTCTCCCATTCTATTTAAGTGACCATACCACCACAGATTAGCTCTGCTAATGCATTCCTGGATGCTGACAATGTCAAGTTCTTTCCTAATATCCTCATTTTTAATATGATATTGCCATTGATGCCATCTGTTCACGCCTATAATCTTTCTCAGGACTCTCATATCTGCGGTCTCTAGTCTTTGGTCAAGTGTTTTACTTCTGACCCAGCTCTCAGATCCATAAGTTAAAACTGGTTTGAACACTGTCTTGTATACAGCTAATTTAGTGTTCCGACTAATTTCTCTCTTATTCCATATGAATTTATTCAATTGACTTCCCACCATACCAGCTTTGCTGATTCTGTTGTCTATTTCTATATTTAATTTACCATCTTCAGTAAAAACCGTGCCTAAGTAGCTGAAATGTTTTACTTGTTCCACAGGTTCTCCATTCACAACACAGTTGACATTTTCAATGATTCTGCCTATTTTCATTGTCTTTGTCTTTTTATTGCTGACCTTCATACCATATCTATTACAACAACTATTCAATTTAGTCAGAGAATCTTGCAGACTTGGAGCGGATTTATTTAGAAGTATAACATCATCCGCATAAAGCAAACAGCTGACATTAACATCTCTAATTTTAATATCAGGTTTAATACCACTTTCCTTCATAATGTGATCCATATAGATAATGAATAACAGAGGGGATAATGTACATCCTTGTCTCACACCAGATTTAACATTAAACCATCTTCCTGTACTTCCTTCAATTCTAACTGCTGACTTACAACTCAAATAAAGACTAAGTATTGCTTGATATAATGCCCCATTGACACCATATAACTGCAGCATATTGAATAGCTTCTCTCTTGGTACCTTGTCATATGCCTTTTCCAAATCGACAAAACTTAAATACAGATCTCTCTTATATTCCCATGCTTTCTCGACTATTTGTCGCAAAGTGAAGATCTGATCCTAACAGCCTCTATTTGGATTGAATCTAGCTTGTTCTTAACCCAGCTTTTCTTCCACAATTCTTCTCAACCGTTTCTCAAGTATACTTGCATAGATCTTGCCAGGAACACTCAGTAGGGAAATACATCTGTAATTCTCACGTTCAGTTTTATTTCCCTTTTTATATATGGGTACTATTAGAGCTCTACTCCAATCATCGGGAATTCGTCCCTCTATCCAGGCTTTCTGCACTATGCAGTGCAGCCACTGTAAGACTTTTATACCACCATACTTCAGCATTTCTGGTCAAATATCATCTACTCCTGCTGCCTTTCCACATTTCAAGCCTTTGATGGCTTTTTCTACTTCAAGTATGGATATGTATTCCTGACTGCATGCCTGGTCAGTGTTTTTTATCACTGTGCTGTCATCACTGCTTGTTTCATTTAGCAGTTTTTCAAAGTAATTACTCCATACTTCAAGGATATCTTTTTCTCCAGTTTTCATGTCACCTTTATCATCTCTAACTCCTTTTACAGCACTCTTTCCTCCATTCCTAAGCTTCTTCAACAACCTACAGAATATTTTGTCACCTTTTTGATATTTATTTTCTATATTCTTGCCGAAGTCGTCCCATGACTTTTGTTAGCTAGTTTTACACACTGTTTAGCTTTCTTACATTTGTCTCTGTATTCTGTAAGAATAAAAGCTGACTTATTTGCTAGGAACTTTTGATATGCTTTCTTCTTTTCCTTCACTGCCTCTTTAACTTCCTGTGCCCACCAGGGAGTTCTGATTTTTTTATCCTTGCACACAACCTCACCACATGCCTCTCTGGTAGAATCAATCAATGTTTTCTTCAGAGTTTGCCACTGAATCTCCAAGGTTTGATTCCTGTTCTCAAACTCTTTCATTTTCTTTTCAATAATCTTTCTGTATTTTAGTCCACAGTTCACATCTGAGAGCTGCTCAACTTTTATTCGCTTTAAAACTTTCTTACATGTTATTCTTTTCAATATGAAATTCAATTTTATCCTGCAAGTCTAAATAGTGATCACTTCCAATTTCAAATCCTCTGTACACTCTGGTGCAGGACACCAGAGTGTACAGAGTGGGAGAAAACATCACTATCAACAATAACATAGTCAATGAGACTTTTCTTATTCGTAGCCTCTTCTCTCCATGTGAATTTGTGCACATTTTTATGTTGGAACATGGTGTTAGTAATAACCAGTCCATGTCCTGAGCAGAAATCCAACAGATATTT
This sequence comes from Typopeltis vanoorti, assembly GCF_054136105.1. Taxonomy (NCBI): domain Eukaryota; kingdom Metazoa; phylum Arthropoda; class Arachnida; order Uropygi; family Thelyphonidae; genus Typopeltis; species Typopeltis vanoorti. Next base: position 139,346,570 of record NC_143559.1, read on the forward strand.
GCCATTATTATTAGCTTTGCTCTTTTCTCCAAATTTTTCCAAAATATTTTTGTATGTCTCACAATCATTTCCTACTCTGCTATTTAGATCCCCAACAAGGACCAACTTTTCCTTTTTCATTGTGTCAGTTGCTTTTTCTAGAGCGTCAAAAAATTCCTCCACTTCTACCTTAGTAGAACCTTCTGTGGGACCATAGGCACAAATAAATCTCATTGAAATCCACTAATTCTGTTGACACTTGGTTCACAATCCCATCTCTCTCTCTCTCTGAAAAACAACATAGTAAATTTTAGCAGCATCATACAAATTATACAGATGGAAAATAATTTAGTTATATTTTTCTTCTTATATTCTTTACAGTACCATGAGAAATACTTTCACATCATTAATTAACACTAGTGCAATATATTATACACATTAATATGTTAAAAATATTACTATCATTATTATTATACAATAAAAATTATGAAATTATTGTAATACGGGAGATAGAAGAAAGAAAAACAAGATAGGTAAACATCTGAGTACAAAAATAATAAAAGTGAACCCCCCCCCCCCCTTCTTTAAGTAGTTCTTGATAAAAATCTCTTCCTTAATGCTACGAAATTCATATCTGGTAGTTAATTTGAAGTCATTTCAAAAACTTTAGAAAATGATAACTAGTTAGGTTTGAAATAATTATTGTTGCTAAATAAAAGATAACAACTTTGTGCACGCCTTATTTTGTGTTAATTCATGTTAATGTTTTTACATTAATTGATGTAAATGTTTTAAGTTAATAAAAAAAAAAGTTAATAATTAATAACAAGCACAAAATATTCTTGATGCTCTTGATACTATCATTCCTTTCTATCTGGCTAAAATTCTCTGATGATGTGTTTTTCTATTTGGCCATATGGCTTGGACACAGAGTTTTACTTTTGCCAATATCCAAATTTCTAGACAACATGATATTTTTCTTCTTGGTATAATAACCCCAATGTTTGTTGGAAAAACTTGTCACAAACAATTCCTCGTCATTCGTTACCACTAAAAACTATTCTAGTAATCAGTTGGTGCTCCAAAGAAGAGATGCTTCTAAAAATTTTTTACTAATGCATAAGAGCAATTAAAAGGATCAATGACCCATCTCTTATCAATTCACTTTGATGTTTTACTCTCATATGTGAAGTTTTTGGTGCATGAATTGACATTAGAATTATTAAAGATACTATGATAAAACAAACATGGTCTTTAAAAGTTCATGTGAAATAAATCTTAAATATCAAGCATTTATAAAAATGTTCCAACATTTATTATACTTACTCAATCTCCATATTGAGCAACTGAATGAATGTGTGAAACATTCCCACTTTATAGAGCATAAATACATTTTCTCTTGCAATTCTAGGCTGTTCATCTAAGGTAAGGCATTCTCCGAACACACCCTGAGCAAGATACAAAACAGCTCGAGCTGCTGTCATTCTAGACGTTCTTTGAGATACCTCTATTGCATCAAGTAGCCGAAGTGTTACTTCCTCTTTCTCAACTTCTGATATTCGATTCCATCTAAGAGGAAAGCCTAAAACAATTTCAAAGAATTTCTTTTAACATGCTAATTGAAATTTCTGAAAGATTTCTTATAAGTGAATGTTTCTACTAATTCTAGTTCAAAGGAACAAATAAACTACTGGGCTGTCAATGCCAATGGACTAAGTAACCAAAGTGCCGAGATGTACAGATGTTTATAAACAACACTTTAATTATAGATTAACAAAATTCAAATGTTTTAGAAGCAAAGTGACAAGTTTATAAATACTTTTTGTTCTTGTTTTTAGTACTTTATAAACGTACAATTTATTTATGGATAAGGCCACACTATAAGAGTGATGGACTCCTTTACAAAAGTTATTTGACAGGATATCACAGCCAACTGCATTAGATAAGTTGGTTGGAGCAAATGTGGAAGGACATGAAGCTGGTCACATGAATAAGAGTGCCTTCATAGACATCAGAAGTATACGAGTCGAATCAAAGAGAAAGTAGGCAACTAACAGGATGCCATAAAACTTTGTATTTGGGCAACTGCTGTACAAATTGTATGTTAAAAGTGTGGAAAGGCTTATGTGTTCGTCGCACATCATGAAATGGATTTTAACGGTATTGATGCGAAAACAGATTGATAAGAAAATAACTATTTATTAACTTAAAAGCTAATATTTCTTCCTCTTCAGAGCACACAAACAAAGTTTGTTACAACAGTGAGACAACTGTAATCCAGTGTAACAGTGGGACTAGCATAAGTAATTGCAGCTTGCAATACAAGACTAAAGTCTTAATTAGGTGGCATCTAAATTTTAAAAAAAAAAAAATAATAATAATACGCATACATCTTCAAGGCCCACTCTTCCTAATTGGGTTGTGGGGGTAACAGCTTCAAGAGGAACTTCCAATGGTCACGATCCTCTGCCACCAAGCTCAGGTGTTCTGGTGGGATTCCCAAACGTGTCCACCCAAGGTTTTGGATATAATCTATCCAGCGAGTCCTTGGCCTTCCATGTGGCCTCCCACCCACTGGCTTAGCAAAGAGGGCCTGCTGAGGGAGCCTCTCTTGTGGCATTCTGACCAGGTGCCCATACCAACGTAACTGTGATCTCTCAACATGGAGAAGCAGCGGTTGAATATTGAGGGTTTCCCGAATTGCAGAGCTTCTGACTCTGTCGAGTTTTGTCAGCCCCGCAACCCCTCGAAGGAACCTCATTTCAGCCGTGGATTCGTGTCCGCATTCTTTCGGTCATTACCCAACTCTCATGACCATAGGTGAGGATGGGGACATAGACTGTATTGAAGACAGCCAGCTTTGCCTTCTGGCTTAACTCCCGCTTCAATACTACCGAACGGCCAAGCTCCCACAATATTGAGCTTGCTAAGCCAATTCGAGTATCTAGCTGACCAGGTATCAGCTCTTCCAGCTGACCGGCGTCTGGTCAGCTGGAAGAGCTAAGCAAAACTAGGTCATCTGCAAAAAGCAGACGTCCAATGCTAAATTTTCCAATTCTGACACACTCACTACCTCGGCTGTGCCTATCAATCCACTCCATAAATATTATGAAAAGGAGGGGTGACAGAACACGCCCTTGGTGGAGGCCAACAGAGACTGTGAAAGGTTCAGGCTTTGTACTGTTTACCCTGACACAAAACTCTGGGCATTCATACAGGGACTTGATGGCAGCTAATAGTTGACCATCCACTGCATACTCCTATACTACTTGCCAAAGCTTATCCCGAGGAACCCGGTCATATGCCTTCTCCAAGTCTACAAAACGTGTAGACATTCTTGGCATATTCCCAAGATTTCTCAAAGACTTGCCTTAAAGTGAAGATTTGGTCAGTTGTGCTTCTACCAGGACAAAAGCCACATTGTTCTTCCTGGAACTTTGACTCAACTATGCTCCTGCACCATCTTTCCAAGCATTTGACATACACTTTCCCAGGCAGGCTGAGCAGAGAGATGCCACGATAGTTACTGGAATCCTTCTGGTCTCCCTTCTTAAAGACTTAAAATAATAATAATAATAATATATATATTTGGTCTTATTGGATTTTTTACAACACTCAAAAAGAATTAAAATAGAATTTAATACTTCCTATATTTCGTCCTAGTCACTTGGACATCTACGGGGTTTACAAAAACCAACCAAATCTCAATAAATACGGTTGCATTAAGCTTCCGAAGATTTGGGAAACACTCATCACCAGAGTTCCCACCTTACATTCCAGGCCACCTACTACTGCCCTTAGAGGGCGCTCTACTTAGATAGTACTTTAGTGTCACCCACGTGGTTGGGCTTAGTATTGTTTGTTATTTGTGTATATGATACATTAATTGTTTTTGTAATCCCCGTAGTTGTCCTAGTGACTAGGACGAAATATAAAAAGTATTAAATTCTATTTTAATTCTTTTTGAGTGTTGTAAAAAATCCATTAAGCCTCCAACATGATGTCCTCACAGCACTTAAGCCTCTACACACATATTTGGTCTTAGGATGACTGTCTCCCAAATCTTTGGTAGATTTATACAGCCATACTTGTTGAGGTTTGGAGTATGTTTTTAGGCTTCTGTGCAGTACTTTTGTTTTTTTTCCAATTGATCCTGTGTGCCAGGGTATCCAAAGCATGGTCTGCCAGACCCGACTTGCCATAGCAAAAGTGCCGGATATATTTTTTGTGTTCACTGAGGCGGATGTCCACAGTTCTTTCTGTCTGTCCGCAGTAGGCTCGATGACATGAACAGGGCACTTCATAGACTCCTGGATGTGATAAAGGAGTGAATCTGTCCTTAGGTGAATGGATGAGAGTTGCCAATTTCATATAAGGTTTAAATACAGTGCATAGTTGGTGTTTGTTAAGCGCCCTAGATATCTTTTATACAGATTTATAGAGATTTATAGATAAAGGCACATCTGAAAAGATATCTAGGTTGCTTAACAAACACCAACTATGCACTCTATTTAAACCTTATGTGAAATTGGCAACTGTCATCTGTCAAATTCTCAGATGCAATTACTAGGTCAAGCACTCTTGAACCCCTAGTGTTTTCCATTACATGCTGTCTCAGATAGTTATCCCTTAATAACTGCAAAAAAACCGAATTCCTTCCTCCCGTGTGTCCTCTCCTCCTTCCAATCAATGTTACCATAGCTGAAATCCCTCATAATAATTACCCTCCTTCCACTCATTGCGTCTATTTGCTTATGCATATTATCTACACCATCTATTCCATCACCTGGTCTACAGCAGCACCCAACTGTATATTTTGTTCTACTAGTCTCAATCTCATACCAAATAGCCTCAAATGTGCTCTTTTCTCTATCCCAGTTCAATTTCTATTCTCCTTGGCTGCAGTTCATCAGCTATCATCAATAATGCTTCTCCCCCCCCCATTTTATTCTCTCTGTCTCTCCTGAATAGATTACACCCTTCACATTCTATTCCATTAGCAATATCATTCTGTCAGCCATGTTTCACTAATGCCAATAACCTGTGGCCAGGAAGAAAAAACCACGGCCAAAAATTCTTCTTTGTTCCTAATACTCCTGGCATTAGTATACATGAAATGCAGAAGCCCGTTAGTCCCACCCTTATCTTGATGCCTTATACTAACTATCCCATTCTGATTCGTTGTCCTTCGTACTAGCTCGGGCATATTATACACATTCTTACACTCAACGGCCTCTCTGATGTCTGCATATCCACTCCCTCCCCACCCCTTAATAACTCTAGTTTCCCTGATTCTGCACATCCACTTTCACTTCATTCAACAACACTTTTTCCAGTCTCCGCACACCAAATCCATTCAGATACAAAAGCATCCATCTTGTATAAATCCTTTCACCCATCAAACTCACTGCACACGTCCACAAATTCCACACCACTCATCCAGCATAACCTGCGCATAGAGTCGTTTACAATTATGACCCTCCTCAACTCTTCTCTGTCATACCGTGGCAACAGACTCACTATCTTAACTCTCTCACTCTTTTCTTTTGCTACCTCTAGTAATTCCTTCATGTCCTCTCTCATAGCAATTTTTTCACCTTTTAAATCATTATTTCCTGCCACTACTATCATTTCTGTCACCCTCTGCTTTTGCGCTCTAATAGACTCACTTATATCCTTAATATTCGCACTCAATAAGTACTATTTTGTCAAATTCTCGTCTATTACCTCTTACTAATGAATCGCCATACAACACTCGCTCCTTCATTTTCTTACACTCCCAATAATACTCTTATTTTTCTTATCATGCATTTGCTTCTTTCTGTTAGCTGATGTGCTCGGTAAACCATTTTGCAATCGCTCCAGCTGCCGCTTCGCCCTATGCATCACTCCACGCAACCACGTGATCTCCCTCATTGCAACTAACTCTTCATTTTTTTAATCCGTTAAACCATTCTCTCACTCTGTATTTTTACTTTCACTCTTAACATCGCTCTCAATGCTATCTGGTACTACATCGCAAATTCCTATCACATCACTATTTTTTATCACATTCTGGCTTCATCAACGACATCAATCTCGTGACCTGAGACACACTTTAAATCCTCACTTTCCCACCACTATCATTATTGAACCAAATTCCAGCCGCTGTCAGAAAAGCATACATCCCACAGACATTACACTGAACAAACTTCCTTAAGGTAAAATTTTTAAACAAAGACGGCGAAGATTTGGATGGCATTGTCTTTCTTCTCATCGATGTCATGTGCTACGCTATCTATCTATTGTATCTTATCAAACTACTAATTTAAAATCACACAGACACACTAAGTTACCAAAAGTAAACAATACTACGTTAAGATTCAAGAAATATTGCCAATTATTACTTAAAATAACACTTATCTTTTCAGGAGCTCTCTACACACGCAAACACTACACACCGTGCAGCCCTCTAGTGGCAATCTCCTATTTATCAATGAATTTAATTACAAATCACAAATCAGCCATTTTTTTGGAGAGGAAAGAGGAGGAATGACTGATTCCATCTTAATTATTATTATTATTATCATCATCAACACCCAATCTCCATGGAGTCAGAGACTCATCGTGGGAGGTACTCACTATTGCATACAATACTTATCTAACCTCGTCTTAAACTAATTCAATGTGTCCACATCCACAACACACTCAGGCAATGCATTCCACTCACCAACCACCCTCCATGCAAAGAACCTGCTTCTCACTCCTTTGCTCACACTCTTCTTATACAGTTTCCAGCAATGGCTGCTTGTTCTACTTCCCTCTCCAATTCTATGAAAAATCTCTTCCATATCTACCTGATAACAACCCTGATCTGTTTATATGTCTCAATCATATCCCCATCCCCCTCTTCCTCCTATTCATGAGGCTCTATACCTTACATTCCCTCAATCTGTTCTCATACCCCACATTCCAAAGACCACTGACTACTTTTGTGAATCTTCTCTGTACCCTTTCCAACATATCCTCATTACCATGAAAACCTGGCGACCAAATCTGTGCACAATAATCCGTACGAGGCCTGATCAAGGCCTTATACAATGTTCTGCATGTCAGGGTTCTCTGCATCATTGCCATTATTCAATGTGATGTCTTCACAACTTGTGTAATGTGGCCCCTGAATTTCAGGTCCTTGTCCACCATCACACCTAGATCTCTCATCTCCTCTACTTCTGTTAAAGTTTCCCCACCAAGTTTATACTTTGCATCCCATTGTTGCTTACCAAATCTCAAACCCTTACGCTTAGCAACGTTGAACTAACAGTTCCACTTACCTGCCCATTCATGCAATCTATTCAAGTCCTCTTGTAAGGCATTAACATCAGCCTGATTGTGCATTGCTCTCCCCAGTTTTGCATCATCTGCAAACAGCTGGATATCACTAGTTGAACTCAACCCAATATCATTAACATACAAATTGAACAACAATGGCCCCAAAACTGACCCCTGTGGCACGCCACTGGTGACTTTTCTCTTTCGAGATACTGCACCACCATATACAACTTTCTGATACCTATCTGACAGCCAGTCACTGATCCAACACAGAAGTCTGTTATCCAATCCCATCTCTTTCAATTTAATTAAGAGCTTGTCATGTGGCAGTCTATCAAAAGACTGATTTTGCAAAATCCAAGTACACTACTCTATACGCATCTCCTCTGTCCAAGGTATTTGTCACCTTGTTATAGTACATAAGTAAGTTAGTGAAACATGATCTCCCCTTAACAAACCCAAGCTGATAACCACAGAGAATACTGCTGTTATCAACCCATTTCTGTATCCTACTTCTCACCAATTTCTCTAGGATCTTCATCACAACTCCAGATATACAGATTGGTCTATAATTTGAAGCTACAACCTTATCACCACCTTTATGCAGTGGAACAATTTTACCCTCCTTCCACTCCCTTGGAACCAGTGCTGTTACAAAACTCTTGTTAAACAGGCATGCCAATGCTACTTCCAATTCCCTGGAACATTCTCTTAAGATGTGTGGTGATATTTCATCAAATTCTATCGCCTTATTAACATCAAGGTTATTGATTTCCTCAAATACCTCCTGCTCACTCACAATTAAGCTATCCTCTCTTATGTCCTCTACACTTAAGTTCCTCATGATTCCACCCTGATCAGGATGAAACACACTTATAAATTGATCACTGAATACCTCAACAATGTCTTCTACAGCAGTTACCATTGTACCACTTTCATTCCACGATCATTCTTCCTTCTACTTGCCACATATCTAAAAAACTCTCTAGGGTTTTTCTTAGCCTGATTTGCCAATTTCTGCTCATACTCTACTTTTGTTTTCCTTACTGAGTCACTCTCCTGGCTTGCTCTTTATATTCTTTATGTGACTGATTACCGTTATTCATCTTGTACTTCCTCCAAAGGACTTTCTTTTTCCAGATTTCATGCTTAAGCTCCACATTCATCCATTTTACACTAACCTTATTCAGCCTTTTGGCCTTTGGGATACATTCATACATTGATGCTATTATGTATTTCTTTGTAAGTTCCCATGCAGCATTTATTTCCTTACCGCTCAACTCCTCGTTCCATGCTATAGCTCTAAGTTGTCTCCTAAGCTTGTCATAATCATCAGCCTTATAATTTCACATATATCCTTTCATCGAAAAAGCCTGCATATGACTAGCCATAACACAGGTGATTACTTCATGATCACTTTCACCAACTGGAGGAAAATATGAACCCTCTCTAACAACAATTACATCCTCTGATGAAATGATGAGATCTAGAACTCTTGATCCTCGCATGCCTTTCTTTACATGCTGCCCGAGATAATTATCTCTCAAGAATTCAAGAAATTCACTTTCCTTATTCCCAAATGCTATTCTCTTCATTCCAATCTATACCACCATCATCACCCATAATAATTACCCTTCCTTTGTTCACTAATCCAAATTGTTTATACATTTCTTCATCACCACCTTCCACATTTCCAGGCCTATAGCAACATCCAACTAAATATGTCTTCCTCTCAACCTCCACATTACACCACACTGCCTCATAACCATTGCCACTATTTCCCTCTTTCATGTCTACCTTATGTGGACTTAATTCCCCAGTTATCATAGGCAGCACTCCCCCTTTCTTCCTGCCGTTTTTATCCTCACAAAAAATACTGTACCCTTCTATTTCTATTCCCGTTATGATATCATCTTCATTCAACCATGTCTCACCTATTCCAGTGATTTGGGGGCAAATAAACTCAATCACTGAAACCATTTCGTCCCCTTTATTTCTGATACTTCTGGCATTTGTAAACAAACACAACACTTCATTTTTAGGTCTATAGCCAGTCCTATCCAAGCCATATGCTGGTTGTGATTTCTCTGCTAATGGCAAAAATTCCTCCCTCTTATTTTGTATGCTTCTTGAATTAGTGTACAAAAACTGCAGATCCCCTTTACTTCTTATACCAGCTTTAGAACTGATATTCATTCTACTAATTTTAGTATTCACAATAGTCCCATGCCGATTTTTATCCACTCTATTTATTAGCCCACTCTCTATACTGTTCATTTTCTACAAACAATTAATCCCAAATTCACAGCAATTAATGACCTTAGTACTATTTACAGCTGACTCTATCACCTGCCTCCCTAGCAAATCCCATTTCCCTGTTTTTGACCATTCACTCTTATCTTTCATCAATAAATGTTCTAAATGCCAAGCGCCCAATCCATTTAAGTGCAAAACATCTCTCTTAAAATACTCCTTCCTTTTATCAAACTTATCCCAGACATTCATAAAATGAATGTTCAGTTTCATTTCTTTGTAGAAGCTTTTACATAATCTCGACATCATTCCATTTACTATAATTGCTCTTCTGTTTAATTCATCACTATCAAATCTTGGTAGCACACTCATGATCTTTCCACTCTCGCTCTTTGCATTCATTGCTATCATTATATCTTTCAAAGCCTGTCTCACAGAAAATCTTTCGCCACCTAGATCATTCATCCCAATAACAGCAATCTCACTCGCTCTATCTTTCTGCAATTTCACAGCCTCAGTTATATCCTTAATCTCTGACCCTGGATAACACGCTTTAATTACTCTACCATCCTTCACATGCTTAATTATAGAATCCCCATACAGCACAATATCTTTTCTGCTCCTTTTTGACTTGACAACCTTTACCCTACTGATGCTTGTTTTTGTCCCTGATCTTCTCCCGCATTCTTTTGTATATCTCTCAGCAATCTCTGTGTATGTATTTCTGCACTATTTATTCCATGCACACATTCATTTAATCCGTTACTAAATAATCTGTCATTCTCATTCCTTGTCATTCTTAATCCCCCCCCCCCCATACTGAATATTCCATAAAAAACATTAGAACATATTGGAATGCTGAAAGATAAACTAAACAATTTGGTTAGATCAAAATTATAAAATATATTACAGTCATTTAAAAATGTAAGTTCCTTTGTCTCAGGAGAACTTGCACAACACAGTCTACTCCACATGCTTCTATCAGTTATTGGGATATGGCTGTATAAAAAAATGAATGTTTCCTATGAGAATGATGGCACCTAACTGTGAAGTCTTGATGATCACTTAAACTTGGGACATTAGACAAACCAGATGTATCATCACATATTACACTGAAACTTCGGTGTTTATATGAGTCAATTAATACAGGCAAAACAGTTGATACATTAGAAGATGTGAAATGGATTGCATTATCTTTCTCTACCTTGACATCAGATTCAAGAGATGATATCACAGACACACAAGATGATAAGTAATCTGGATTGACATCCCTAGCAACCACAGAAGAAATGGTTGACTCAAATGACATATCAAAACTAGAAAATAAAGGATTGATGTCATCACTACCCAAGATTTTGATAGGCAGGTGAGAATTAACTGTAGCATCAGAAACTGAATGGGACAATACACTGGTATGCACACATTCATCTGGAATTGATGAAAGGATTGTTGTCATCACTACCTAAGATTTTGATTGCTAGATGAGAATTAACTGAAGAATCAGAAACTGAAAGGGACAAGACACTGGTATGTACACATTCACCTGATAGTTGGCCTTCAGCAACCAGATCAAGGCCGCTTGAAAGTTGATTTAGATGACCATATTCATTTGGCAAGTCTGACTCCTTATCCTTTAATGATACTAAGTCACCTATGTCACTGTCACTTGAAACCAATGTTTCAAGATGTTTAACCTCCGACAACAGCTGCCTTACATTACCTATATCAGACTTTTTGGCCATTTATGTCACAAATTTTTCCTCTCTCTCAAGAATAACTATGTGAATACACAATATTTTGTTTTAAAATGTCTATATCAAAGATCTGTTGTTAGGCGCTGTTTTTGCTCCTCCTACTTCAAATGTAATCTGAAACAGGGATTTTTTTTTTTATTCACCTAGTTTGGCAATGGGTTCACTACAGTCTTCATCACTGCAAACCTGTATATATGAAGAAATTTTAAGAAACCTTATCTAGGTCGTTGCTCTGAATAGCTTCGTTTATTTATATATAAGTTTTTTTTCTTTTTTTTTTATGCAAATCACCCAAGAAAGGTTGTAAACCTACATAAATCCATCACACATTAGTAAAGGTAGGTGGGCTAAGATTCCAGAAACCATGCTCTGGAAACAAAATATGGAATTTTTTCAAGTCACTTCAGGCAGGGTTAGCGATCTTACACTGAATAATAACAATTCACACCTAAAAACTTTTACAAACAACCAAGCCTGGGTTTGAACTCATTTCCTATTAGTTAGAGAAGGGAATACACCTTGCCAAGGCCAGCATTATACAAACAACCTTTTTATTATTTGCAATAAAGCTTAGGTCTGAATAATTTACATTTTCTTAGTTGCCATTATAAATTAAATTCATGATTGAAATAGCAAAAGCAACAATCACTCTCTTGTTCAGATATATTACTCAATAACAAGTAAGAAAATATTCATAGGCAATCAAGAATTTTTTGGGTGTATGGGGTGTCGAGGAGAGATAGTACCTCTCAACTTGGATGGTGGCACTTAATTGTGGTTTAGATGGATTGGTTCTCACTGGACACCCAATTCTCACTTATGGCTCCAAGAAGCTACTGTAAACTGGTAGCGGTCACACCATGGTAAACTGTGTCAATCCACAGGCTAAACTAAATGAGGATAGCCAGATATGGCAATCTCAAGCAGCGACTGTATTCGGTGAATCGGCTGCAAACAGCATCTGTACTCCATGTTAGGAGAGGCTGAATTCAGGTCAAGGAGTGGTGGTTGATACTTGACAAAACTTAACTATTGAAACCGGATGAACTCTAACCAACCTAAAGATACATACCTGCTCGACCGTCACCCGGTCAAACATGGGTCAAGCCCACTATTAGGGAACCAAGATAGTGACGGCAAAAAATATGCTATCGAAACAAAACATCACCTAGTAGACAGGAAAAACATAACAAGCAAAGGAACATGGAATGTAAGAACTCTTCGCCAGGAAGGAGCATTGGAAATACTACTGCATGAATTAGACAACTACCGATGGAAAGTGATTGAACTCTGCGAAACCAGATGGATTAGAAAAGGAGAATTCCACCATGGACAGTACAAAATCTGAACTTCAGGCAGGGAGGAGTAGCACTTATATTAAAACCAAAGGCTCAAAACTCTCTATTGTCCTACAATCCTATCTCACCTATGATATTAAAGTAAGATTTAAAACATCAATCAGATCACTGACTATTTTTCAGGTATACTCACCAATTTCGACATCATCAGAAGACATTGAGGAGTTCTATATAGATTTTCAAAAAGCAGTGCAGCAGACATCAAGTCAAGATCTCCTAATTGTAATGGGGGACTTAAACGCAAAAGTAAGCAAAGACTGGGATACCTGGCCAAGAGTAATCGGAAAGTTCGGGTATGGAGAAAGCAATGAACGTGGCGAAAGACTGCTAAACGTCTGCTCAAATAATAGACTAACAATAACCAAAACCCAAAAGAAAATGGACATGGCGCCACACAGACAAATCAAGAATATGGTAGACTATATTATTGTAAACCAAAGATAGAAATCAAGTATCCTAAATTGCAGATCCTTTTCTGCAGATTGTGGATCAGACCATAAGCTAGTATTAGCAAACCTAAAAATAAAGTTAAAATCTGAAAGCACTTTTAGAGTCAAAAGGAGACTGAATGTAAAAAAAAAAAACTACAAGACAACAATATTCTAAGAAAATATCAACCAGAACTAGATAAAAACCTGAAGGAACGAACTACCAAAACAGAATATAAACATCGAAGAACATTGGTGCAAATCAAAGGAAATAATAATAAATATTAAAATCAGCAGAAAAAACAATACGTTACACAGAAAGAGAAAGTAAAAAGGACTGGATCTCGAATGAAGTAAAAAGGTTAAGCGATCAAAAGAAAAGCATGAAACTAAAACAGAACTATAACAGATATGAATATAAGAGATTAACTAGATATATTAGAAAACTAGTTAAAAGAGACAATGATAACTGTTTAGAAGAAAAAATGGCAGAAAAGCTATCAAAAGAAAATAACCTTCATGGATTATATAAACAAATAGATCAAATTAGTAAGGCACAGACAATAAAAATTATAATGATCACAAACAAAGAGGGACAACTAATTGAAAGTAAAACAAAAAGAATGGCCAATTGGGAAGGCCATTCTTTTTAAAAAATAAAAATATAATAAAAACATAATAAAATATAATAAAAACGGTTCCCAGGATATTACTATTCTAGCCATTGAAATGGAAGAGGAAACAAATATCTTTACCAAAGAAATAATAGCACATATCATAGAAAAACTCAAAACTAGGAAAGCACCTGGCATTGATCAAATACATGCAGAATTATTAAAAGCAGGAAAGGAACAACTTTTGGAACCATTAAAACCATTATTTGAAAGGATCTACAAAAAAAGAAGCAATGACTACTGATTGGACCAAATCAGTTATAACTCCTATATACAAAAAATGAGATAAAACAGAATGCAATAATTACAGAGGAATTAGCCTCCTCAGTATTCCAAGTAAGGTTTTTATGAAAGTACTCCAAAAACAAATTAATCCATATATAGAACTAGCACTAGGAGAAGAACAAGCAGGTTTCAGACCAGGACGAAGCACAATTGATAAACTATTCACCTTAAGACAGCTAATAGAAAAGACACTACAGTACAAACAAAGTTGCTACATAAATTTCATAGACTTTTGTCAGGCATTTGATTAAGATTGTAGAAGAGAACTATGGAAAACTATGAAAGAATTTGGAATTCCCAACAAAACAATAAGAATCTGTATGAGAAATATGAAAGTGCAGTACGAATGGAGGACACCTTAACCAACTGGTTCCACATAGAGAGAGTGGAGTAAGACAGGGATGCAATCTGTCACCAGACCTGTTCAACCTTACAATGGAAGAAGCAATATGGGAAAAAATGTAAAATTTAAAATTTGCAGACTACATTACATTACTAGCACAGAAGAAAATCTACAGCGAATCTCTGATAAAATAAAGGAGGAGTGTATAAAATCTGGATTAAACATAAATATACACAAAACAAAAATTATGCAAATAGGAAAAAGAAGCACCAATCTGAAAATTGAAATTGATAGTAAGAATCTAGAGCAGGTAGAAAACTTCACCTGCCTTTGAGGAGTTATTGAGTACAATGGTGAAATTACAAAAGATATAAACAGATGAATCAGTCAAGCATCCCAAACTTTTGGACGACTTATTAAAATATGGAAGTCAAGAGACATCAAGCAAGTAACAAAAGTAAGAATCTATGAAACAATGGTCCTCCCAATACTCCTCTATGGAAGTGAATGCTGGAATCTCAAAAAGGCTGAAGAGAAAAAATTATTAGTTACTGAAATGGGTTGGCTAAGAAGATTACTTGGAATATCTCTGCTGGATCGACTAAGAAACGAAGACATATGGAAACGACTAAAACAAGAAATAACAATAATAGACAAAATCCAAGAAAGAAGACCGTGATAGATTGGCCATGTGACCAGAATGGGAACAGAAGGACTACTATCTAAAGTCCTAAATACAACAATGGAAGGTAAAAGATCCAAAGGACGGCCCAGAATTAGATGGATAGACAAAATAAAAGAGACCCCGAAAACCAAATCACAAGCGACACCAAAGTGAATAGAATTGTTCAGACTCTCCTGGGACAGACAGAAGTGGAAAGATTTCATTCTGCCTCATCATCATCATCCACATAGATGATGGAAGAGAGAAGGAGAATCAAGAATTTGTGCATTTTCATAAATGCGATCTTATATAGTTTGTATACTCTTGACTAAGGCATATCCAGAGCTTTAATTTTGGCTGCATACAACTCCTGATTTGAAGACTTGTATAGTAACGCCATTCACTATTGCAATCGCTGTACTTTAGATGGAACTTTGTTTAGCCTAATTTTAAATTTCCACATGCTTAGAAGTGTAACTGAGAAACTTCCGCTGAAGTTCACATTGTGAGCCACCATTACTGATTTCCAGGATTGGCAGAAACGACAAAGTTCCTTCTTCACAGTCAGAAAAGTGTATCAATTATAATTTCGTAATGAAACATCCAAAATTTTTAACAGTTCATTTCAGAATCTTCTATGCACCAAGGTCAGTTCCTTTAATTATTCATGTGACATGAATTACAGCAGTAATTTGGCTTCATGCATTATTGACATTTTTCGTAAACAATGTTTGTTTACATACAAATGAAATCAGCATTACAAAACTTGACAGCTTATACAAAATTATAATGAATCACTAATATCTAATTTAAATACATTTATTTTATGACAAAACAAGACTTCAATAGCTAAAAATAAGAATATCATTGCAAAATGACTTGCTATGACACACAAAAACAAATGTTTAGCAGATTTACAAAATATCTTATTACTAACTTCTAACTTTAATTTTAATATACTTTAAAGTTGTGGGATGTCTGAATTTCAATACAGATATCCTACATGTGTTTTTCTAGCATTAAAATTCATAAGGCTATTTTAACCCCACTGATGAACTGTCTGGAAACCAGGATTTAGGGTAGTTAATGATGTATAGATTATGGTGATCTGTGTAGTGCAAGTCACGTCAAATGAGACTGAAGGAAGTACTGTACTCTCATTAGCAAAACTGTATTGAACTAGTGGTCAAGCAGAGGAAGTTTTTGATATACAGAAGGAAGAGAATGGGTGACAGCCTTACGAAATCTTAGCCTTAGTTGCATGATTAAAAGATACAGAACTGTCTACCATTGAAGGAAGCGTGCACCTAGTCAAGAGGAATATCAACAAATTACTTTCTTGTTGACCCGAGCTCACACATGAATTTATTTGCTAAAGGCCTTGTGGCTACTTGTGCATAGGCATGACCAAAATGCTGACTTCTTTGTGAAATGCTTCCTAGGAGGACTGATTGAAGGAAATCCAGTTGCAGAAGTCATTGTACAAGCCAAATTAATAGATCCATCAAAAGCCTTAGCGATACAAAGAACAATCACTTGAGTTTTCATGGCATTTGTCCAGATATATGTGACAAAAGCAAGCAGATCCCTCAACAGTGGTAGAATCCATACTGGCAATCATTTATTATAGAGTGCATTCCAGAAATGCATGAAATGAGTATTGATGGTTCCCTTCATTACTTTGGAGAGAGGTGAGGTGAAAAAAATTTTGATAGAGGCAGAAGTTTGATAGTAAGGATTTGTTACCCTTCTTAGGAATGGGTTGTACATCAGCTAATTTCCAGGCTGAGTGATAGATATCAGAGGAATAAGACCATAAAAAGGTGACAGAACAGGAGTCAATTCTGGAGTGCAAGCCTTCAGAACAATTGATGAAATACCATCAGTTCTACAAGACATTTTTGGTATCTAAATTGGAGATAGTATCTAAACCTGGTTGGCCGAGTGGTTAACGTATCCATTTTACGGCTAAAAGGCTGCGGGTTTGAATCCTGCTGTGGACATGAATGTTTGTAATTGTCGGTGGATATGCTAGTGGTGGGCAGTAGATGGTGTAATTGGAGACAGTTGTAGAGTAGGTGCACACCCTCGATGAGTCTGGACTCATTGGAGATGTCACATAATAATAATAGATTCTTTGGATCTCAACATTCTTCTGGGATCTCTTAAGGGTCAAAGTTTGATAACTTGGAGACCTTCGTGAAGCCTTATAAGGAATGTGGAAAACTGACCAGGGCTTCTAAACTAATGTTATCCAATCCTCACTTTCTTGTAGTGCAACCATCTATCTGAATATTGAATGGAAGAAGATGGGATAGCAATTTGGGATTTAGCCAACCAAACTGTATTCTTATTGTATCATCAGGATAAAATGATAGAATTTCATTCCAGCTACGGTACTGCTCAGTTAAACAAGGCCCATACTATTTTAATTAGGGAAGCAGGACAAATAGCAAAAAAGTCAGTTACTGGAACAAATTTGGACCAACATCTGCAGAATTCAATATCAGTACCATCAACATAATAAATAAGCATTAACAGAAAAGAATTGGAACTAACAGAAGAATTGGATAAGTAAAAATTGTTATAATAGGTGTTACTGAAGTCTTATAGTGGCTGCACTGCATAGTTCAGAAGGCCTGGACAGAGGGACGAATTCCAGTTGATTGGAGTAGAGCCCCACATAGTACCCATATATAAAAAGAGAAATAAAACTGAATGCGAGAATCACAGAGGTAATTCATTACTGAGTCTTCCTGGTAAGATATATGCAAGTATACTTGAGAAATGGTTGAGAAGGATTGTGGAAGAAAAGCTTGATGAAGAACAAGCTGGATTTAGGCCAAATAGAGGCTGTCAGGATCAGATTTTCACTTTATGACAAATAGTTGAGAAATCATGGGAATATAACAAAGATCTGTATTTAAGTTTTGTAGATCTGGAAAAGGCATATGATAAGGTGCCAAGAGAGAAGCTATTCAAAACACTACAGTTATATGGTGTCGGGGAGTCATTTTATCAAGCAATACTTAGTCTTTACTTGAGTTGTAAGTCAGCAGTTAGAACTGAAGGAAGTACAGGAAGATGGTTTAATGTTAAATCTAGTGTCAGACAAGGATGTACATTATCCCCTCTGTTTATTCATTATCTATTGGATCACATTATGAAGGAAAGTGGTATTAAACCTAGTATCAAAATTGCAGATGTTAAAATGCCTTTGAACATGGTTATGTATGTGGAATGGGAGTGAGAAAATATGCTTTGGGTTTCGGACCTTTTAAGTATGTCTGGGGAGGGAAAAGAGAAAATTCTAGAACAAGACCAAATACATTGCATATCTAATTATAAGAATAGGCTAGATCATAATTTATTATGTCTATACACAAATGCCAGGAGCATTAGAAACAAAGGGGTTGAGGTTTTTTTTTTTTTTTTTTTTTTTTTTTTTTGAGTTTTCTCTCCCCAGAGCTTTATCGAATATGATGTGGTCTAAGATTGTTGGCATTAGTGAAACCTGGCTATCCGAATCGGATATGGTAAGTGGGATCGAGTGTAATGGATATAATAATTTCAGGAATGACAGAAGAGATAGCAGAGGAGGAGGAGTGCTACTAATGATATCAGATGACTTAAGTCCAGTTAGGGTAGAAATACAAGAAAACGATGATGGTAACAATGTCCCATGTAGCAATGAGTTTGAGTCTATTTGGCGTGAAGTGGAGGTTAACAGAATGAAATATATGGTGGGGTGTTGCTGCAGACCTGGCAGCTCAGTTGTAGGGGACGCGAAGAAATGCATCGCCAAGCGAATGATCATTATGGGTGACTTTAATTTTCCAAACATTGATTGGGTAGAAGAGAAATCTCATGATCAGAAAGAACAGGAATTTATTGAATTGTTGCAGGATAACTTTCTCAAGCAGCAAGTGAAAGAAGGAACTCGAGGTCAAAGAGTGTTGGATTTGCTCATAGCATCAGAAGGGATCTCTGTCAAGAATATAGCTATTTTACCACCAATTGGTGAACAGTGATCATGCTGTTCTTTCTTGGGAAGTATATACTTGTATTGAAGCTCCGATTAAATCAGGCTACATGCTGAATTACAAAGCTGGAAATTATGATCAGCTTAGAAGAATATTATCTTTGGTCCTATGGTATCAGTTACTGAATGGAAAAAATGTCAGCAATGCATGGGAATCTTTGAAAAAGTGCTTGAATGAGGTGGTATCTGAATGTATCCCTAGTGTTCGAAGAGTAAATAGGTTGGGTGTGAAATGGATATGCAGCCTTATTAAGCTAGAAATCCACAATAAGATGATGATGTGGAAAGAGTATTGTGACAATAAGAGTGAGAGGAGTTATGAAATATATAAAGCTCAGGCCAGAAAAGTAACGAGTATTGTGAGAAAAGCTAAAACGGAGTATGAAAAGAAATTGGCTATGCAAGCTAAAGGCAATCCAGAAGAATTTTATCGTTATGCGTAAGCAAACGAAAGAATGAATGTGGAAGAATAACTTTATTGAATGCAGACGGTACACGAGTATCGGAAGCTAACGAGATTGTTCAATTAATGAGTGCTCACTTTGATAAGATATATCAACCAGGTGTATGTAGTATGATGCACTGTGCTACTGGCTACGTTGGATGAAGAGTTAGAGGTTCATGAAAACGATGTTATGGCCGAGTTGGATAAAGGAAATGGATACACTATTATAGTGTTGGATTTTTCTAAGGCATTTGATAAGATACCACACGATAGGCTGTTGTGTAAACTGGAGAATATGGGATTGAACATAATCTATTGACTTGGATCAAGGGATGGTTGACAGACAGATATCAAAAAGTGGTATAGAGTGGGTGTGAATCTGCCAGATTCAAGGTAACCAGTGGTGTATCTTGAGCCAGTCCTTGGGCCATTATTGTTCAATCTATACATTAATGACATCAAGCAGGGTCTATCATCAGATTTGCAATTGTTTGCTGATGATGCAAAGATAGGCAGGGCAATCAGGGATGCTACTGATATTCAGCAATTACAAAATGATTTGAATAGACTGGAAATCTGGGCAAACAAAAATGGCTGTCAGTTTAATGTTAGCAAGTGTAAAGTTATGCACTTTGGCGTGATTAGAGATCCAGTGGCATATTATATTAGCAGGTTTATGCTACAAGAAACTGAAGAGGCAAGGGATCTTGGTGTATTGGTGGATAAGAATTTAAAGTTCAAAGGTCACATAGCAAAACTTGAAAATACAACTCAGAGGATAATTCCTATGCTGAAGCGAACCTTGACATGTAAGGATAAGGAAGTAATTTTGCCTCTTTATAAGGCTTTGATAAGATCACACTTGGATTACTGTGTGCAGATTTGGTCTCCCAGGTTCCAAGGGAATAAAGAAGCTGTAGAAAGGGTGCAAAGAAGAGTTACAAAGATTATATCTGGATTATGGGATTTAGATTATGAGGACAGATTGCGAGTATGTGGATTACGGACTCTGGTTAACAGGAGAAAGAGGGGTGGTATGATAGAGGTCTATAAATTTTTGAATGGGTGTTACAGCATTTCAAATGATGAAATTTTTCATTGTATGGAAGGCGGGGAAAGAACATGGAGGCATCCATGGAAGTTAAGGTTGTTCTCAGTCAAGAAAGGGATAAGAGCTAGGTTTTTCTCTCAGAGAACAGTGGGTGAGTGGAATAATTTGCCCTTAGGGGTAGTGAGTGCATCTAGTGCTTAGATAATAATCTCAGCTATTTGTTTTATGCGGATGATGTTATACTTCTAAATAAATCTGCTACAAATCTGCAAGATTCCCTGGCTAATTGAATGACTGTTGTAATAGATATGCTATGAAGGTCAGCATTAAAAAGACAAAGACAATGAAAATAGGCAGAAACATTGAAAATATCAACTGCATGATGAATAGAGAACCTATAGAACAAGTAAACCACTTCAGCTCCTTAGGCACGATTTTTAGTGAAGATGGTAAATTAAATATGACTAAAATTAACACACGTGAACCACAGTAGTAGGTTTTTTATTACGTAAATATTTCATCTTAGGTATCTTAGGGCATCATCAGTACAGTAGAACAATACTAGGAATGACACAAAGGATACAGTGCATATGTACAATGGAATCCAAATTGCGTGCAGTGGTGCGTTGCAGCCTGAACTTAAATTAGATTAAATTGAATTAATTTAATTTAATTTAATTAAAATTAAATTACAGTTAAGTTATTTTAACACAATTTTGTATGACAATTTCCCATACTTTGGGATGGCAAGAACATCATTGCAGTTTAGATTTAGTCTGTGAAGTAGGGCTTCAGCACTTTCTTTATATAAGTGTTCATATTTATATGAAGATCTGTGTAGGAGTTTTGCCCTTTCCCAGTGGATCTTGTGGTTTGGGTTTTCAACTCCATGTTGAGCGAGGCCTGATTGCCTAAAGTATGGGAAAGTCATACAAAATTGTGTTAAAATAACAACTGTAATTTAATTTTAATTTAATTAATTTAATTTAATTCAATTTAATCTAATTTAAGTTCAGGCCACAACGTGCCACTGCCCGCAACTTGGATTCCATTGTACGTACGCACCCTATCCTTTGTGTCATTCCTAGTATTGTTCTACTGTACTGATGATGTCCCAAGATACCTAGGATGAAATATTTACATAATAAAAAACCTACTACTGTGGTTCACGTGTGTTAATTTTAGTCATGAATTCTCCACAGGTTTCGCTATATAATCAAGTCTTATTCCCACACAGAGAAATGACAGCACAGAAGACGGACTTACTAGGTAAACTACAACTGAAACAGGATAAGCTACGTGCCTGTATCTGTTTTTTTAAAAAAGTGCAGATGCGATAAACTTATTCCAACGTTTGCCAAGCTAAAGGAAGTGATTAAATCACCAAGTGCCCATAAAATCTATCAAAAAGCAAGCCATTCACTACTGCTGAATCAGCTATGAGATTCCAAACATAAATTGGCAACAAATAATTTTAAAATTATAGAACTAGAAGCAGATTTGTCAAACATGCTAAATCAAGAGAAATTTGTCAAACATGCTACAAGTGATTATTAGTGTCTCAAAAAACTCAGGGATCAAAGCGGGGATAAAAAAAAAAAAAAAAAAAAACCTACAGAAAAAATACCTTAACCTGTTAAATCGATCCAAGAAAAATATCAATAAATTACCGACCGAAAAATGAGTGGTTGACTTATCTAACCACCTACTAACAGAAGATGAATTAAATGTTCTAGCAAGGGGCCATAAATTTGCCATTCCCCCTAAACGCCTCCCATATCTAGATTTCATATACAACATTGAAAGAAACATCAGCCACCTTCCCAGTATTGAAGCCAACAAACTTCATTTTGAAATAGCAAAAATAATTTTTGATGCCAAACCTTCAGTCTTAAACATTCCACCTTCAGAAATGAAGGCTCTTACCTCCTTAAAACATAATAAAAACATGATCATCATCAGAGCCAACAAAGGAAATACCACAGTGGTTCTTGATATTGTTTCATATGACCGAAAAATGAATCTATTACTCTGAGACCGAAATACTTATGCAAAACTTGACTATGATCCCATGACTATGAAGAAACTGAACAAGTTACTCGATGAAACTATGTCTTTAGATGAAGAAACTTCAAAAAAACTCAAGACATATCATGGTAGCCCTCCGAGAATATACGTTTTACCCAAGCTTCACAAAAACAACCTCCCACTCAGACTTATCGTTGATTCAATTAGCAGCCCGACTTACAGTTAACAAAATTCTAATCCAACCTAATCCTTCTTATCTCCGTCCCCACATAGGCCATTCGACCTCTTCAAAAAAAAAAAAAATTCCACAGAATTTCATGTCAAAATAAAAGACTTTCAACTGCTGAAAACTGACATGCTAATTAGCTTCGACATTGTCTCTCTCTTCACCAATATCCCCCCATAAAGAAACTGCAGACCTGTTAAATCATAAATTTCTGTCGGATATTGTTGAACTTTTCAAATTTGTTATCACTTCCGGTTACTTCACATGGAAAGGAAAAATCTACAAGCAAGAGGAGGGAACAGCAATGGGGTCCCCCCTTGTCACCCAACTTGGCAGACCTGTTTATTGAACATCTTGAAGAAAAAATTCTTGCATTTAAACCCAAACCAACACTCTGGCTTCGATATGTCAATGATATCTTCGCAGTCTGTGGAGTCATTTCGAACAACAGCTACTTCAGTTTTTAGAAAAAATCAACCCTCTTCATCCACGCATCAAATTTACATTAGAAAAAGAATCCCCACAGGGCATCCCCTTTCTGGATTTACACATCCAAAGAAAAGAAGACTGTTCCATCTCCACCTCTGTCTTTCGCAAGTTGACATTTTCAGGTCGCTACATTCACCATACTTCTGCTCACCATCCCTCTCAAAAATTTGGCATCATTAAATCATTGGTAACCAGAGCACACAGATTTTACTCATCCGAGAATTCTCTAAAACATTGGAAATAATTGAAAACACAGCCACTCTAAATGGATACAATCTCAAAACAACTCAAAAAATCCATCAGCAACTTCTCTACACATCAACCTAGACAAGAACAAGCCCATAGGATTCCCATACCTTATATCAAAGGCACCTCTGAACAGCTCACGAAAATTATGAAGAAATATAATCTTACTGTCACCTACAAACCCATCAACCAGATCCACAACCTGTTACCTTCACCCAAAGACAAACTTTCACCTATGATACTACCTGGTGTATACAAGGTTCCATGCTGAACTCTCTTATTATGGACAGACATGCAGATCAGTTTTTAAATGCATTTCGGAATATCAAGACCATATCTGTCTCATCAAACCCCAAAAATCAGGCCTTGCTCAACACGGAGTTGAAAACCAAAAACCACAAGATCCACTGGAAAAAGACAAAACTACTACACAGATCTTCATATAAATATGAATGCTTATATAAAGAAAGTGCTGAAGCCCTACTTCACAGACCAAATCCAAACCGCAACGATATTCTTGCCATCCCTAAAGTATGGGAAATTGTCATACAAAATTGTGTTAAAATAACTTAACTGTAATTTAATTTTAATTAAATTAAATTAATTCAATTTAATCTAATTTAAGTTCAGGCTGCAAACCACCACTGCACGCAATTTGGATTCCATTGTACGTATGCACCCTATCCTTTGTGTCATTCCTAGTATTGTTCTACTGTACTGATGATGCCCTAAGATACCTAGGACGAAATATTTATGTAATAATAAACCTACTACTGTGGTTCACGTGTGTTAATTTTAGTCATGAATTCTCCACAGGTTTCTCTATATAATCAAGTAAATTAAATATGGAAATAGACAACATAATCAACAAAGCTGGTATGGCAGAAAGTCAACTGAATAAATTCATATGGAATAAGAGAGAAATTAGCCAAAACCAATATTAGCTGTATACAAGGCAGTGTTCAAACCAATTGTAACTTATGGATCTGAGAGCTGGGTTAGAAGAAAAACAATTGACCAAAGACTAGAGACAGCAGATATGAGAGTCCTGAGAAAGATTAGAGGCATGAACAGATGGCAATATCATATTAAAAATCAAGATATTAGGAAAGAACTTTACATTGTTGGCATGCAGGAATGCATTAGCAGAGCTAATCTCAGGTGGTATGGTCACTTAAACAGAATGGGAGAGGAAAGATTAGCAAAACAAGTGTTCTCTGACAGGTTGGCAGTAAAAAAGACCCAGAGGAAGACAAAGGTATAGGTGGATTGATACAGTAAAAAGTGCTTTAGAAGAAAGAAATATAAGACCTGATAATATTGGAGTCTTGACAGGTAGCAGGTTGATTTGGAGGAAAATTGTAGATAGGAAGTTAGTAATTATGTAAATTTTTCATGTAGTACTATCATTTGTCATCATTTCTTTGTGTGGAGGGTGGTTGAGCCGTGGAATGCATTGCCTGATGGAGTGGTGGGAGCGAGAACGGTCAGTGAGTTTAAAGAGTGATATGATAGACTTTGTGTTTCTCAGAGGGGGGACCTCCCCTCGATGAGTCTTGACAGACTTTATGTCTTAGGAAGGACCTCCCTCGATGAGTCTTTTGACTCCTTGGAGGCCTGAATAATAATAATAATAATAATAATAATATCCTGTTACATCCCTTGAAGGTCATCATCATCATCATACGTATCAAGGATTTAGGCCTAGTATGTCCTGTTCCGGCCTTAGAAGTCATCGTTGAATCGTTTAAGAGGACGTCCTGGTTTTCTTTTTCCTAATGGCTTGTACTTTAAGGCTTGTTTTGGTAATCTTTCTGTTTTTCATTCTTTGAACGTGTTCCATCCATCTATGTTTATATTTTTAATTTTTTCAATTACTGGTTCTTGGTTTAATTCTTTCATAATATCTTCGTTTCTTTTGTGATCAAATAGGGCATACTTTGCAGTTTTTCTCATAAACTTCATTTCTGCTGTTGTTAATCTTTGTTTGTCTTTTTATTTTATTGTCCAGATTTCGCTTCCATACATCCCTTGAAGGTATATACCAGTATATGAGGAATTTGATAACGATGATGGTGTTACTGAAAGAAAGAAGGAAAAAACATGAATTCTTTTCAGCAACAAATACAAGATGCTATATTCAGAGAATAATAATCATGGAAAATAAGAGGTAATTGCAGTATTCAACACTAAATATGATGATAAACTTCTTAAATAGTAGGCAATGTCAAGTAGACTGATGTGGGCAAATATCAGAATGGGGAAATTGGATGAGCTTGTTTGTGCATATGGTCCCAAAGAAGCGTTTTTACTTAGGAAGAAGCAGAGGAATTTTTCGAGGCATCAGAGAAGGCAGCTGACAAAGAAAAAGTTGGACCTTGTTGAAGATATAAATACCAGAGAAGGAAATGATTATCAGAATATAGAAATATTGTAGGAAAATTTGGAGAAAAGAGAAAACCTAATAATAATGGTAAACTTCCTGCTGGAAATTTTTCAGGACATGGACTAGTCATTATCAATACCACGTTCAAATATGGTATTAGTAGTATATTACTATTGATAGTGATATCTTAATGCTGGTTCAGGGCACAAGAGTACAAAGATCTGAGTACTCATGGTAAGATTAATGTAAGCATACTTGAGAAAAGGCTGAGAAATGGAAGGGAAACTTGGTGAAAAAGAGGCTGGGTTTGAGTGAAACAGACATCATCATCATCAGATTTTCACTTTAAAACAAATAGTTGAGAAATCATAGGAATATAATAAAGATCTGTATTTAAGTTTTGTAGATATGGAAAAAACATATGACAAGGTGCCAAGAGAAAGTGATATCAAAATAAGGGGGGGGGGGGGGTAAGGGAATTTAAGGAAATAAGGGGGGGTTCGAGGTTTTATTGCAAGTGGTCGTGTAATTTAGTGCTTGCGTGAAATTAGCAATTTTTATGTTTTGTTGTGTTTTTTCATCAGTATATTTATAACATTTTTGTTGTGATATTTATTATGATATTTTCGGCATGGCACCAAATACCACATTGTCCGGTGATTTGAATTTGCAGGATACTATTTAGTGCAGTGTATGCATGCGAAATGTATTTGTCGAGAAAATTAATATGTGGAAAGAAATTGAAATTGGAGAGAGAATATGTATTAAGTGTTTTAAAAGTGAGTGTCTGTTAGGTGAAGAGAACGTAACAAATACTAACGATAAGATGGAAAATTATGTTAATAATATCGAACAGGCAGCTGTGGAAATAGACAAGAATGAAATGGATACCAATAAAGAAATAGCGCTCTTAAATAGGATAAAAGAACAAAATGAAAAACTGCAGATGTGGTAGGGCTGAAAAAAGAAAGAGGCAGGTGATAAAAGAATAAAAAAGACCAAACGAGCAAACAAGAAAAACAAGTACAAGAGAAAATTATGTATGGAGACTCAATTATCAGGAGTACTTAACGAAAGTATTTCAAAATACTGTTTTGCAGGGGCAAAAATTCACGATATTAGCCACACCATCCGAATGCAAAAAGGTAAGTCAAAGAAAATGATTGTCTTGGTTGGTACCAATGGAGAGGCAAGAAGTATTCTATGAGGGAGGGTGTAAAGGAGTTGTTAGAAGAAGGAAAACTGAAGAGTGAGAAGGTGACGATTGTAAGTCTCCCACCATGCTATGATAGAGGCGAACTGAGAAGGAGGGCACTGATAGCCAATGAGTCTAAACGTAGATTGTGCAAAAGAAATGATGTAGAATTTGTGGACTCTGTTTGATGGAAAGAAGGATTTGTACAATGCAGATGGACTACATCTGAATGGTTTGGATATTAGATGTCTGGAAAGAGAGCTTTGTTAACCAAGCATGCTGACATACAAATTCATGGACACTTAAGCAATTAAGGTGGATGCAAGTGAGTTTGTGTGAAAGCAATCATGAAGTGAGTGAGTTTGAGAGACTAGATTCCTCAAGTGAGGAAATTATTCAATAGGTTAGACAATTCAGAAAGTAAAGGTGGGTGGGAGAATAAAAGGATGTTGTCATTTTTATATACTAATGCCAGAAGTATCAGGAACAAGAGGGAAGAGTTTTTGGCATTGATTAGTGCAACCTCGCCAAATGTTATAGGCATTAAAGAGATTAGGCTAACAGCAGATGATGTAGTTACAGAGATTGAATGTGAAGGGTATAGTATTTTCAGTGAAGATAGGATTAGAGGAGGAGTACTGTTGATGATAGCAGATGAATTGCAACCAAAAAGAAGAGGAGAACAGAAGGCAGGATGGCAGTTCATTTGAAGCAATCTGGCGTGAGATTAAGACCAGTAAGACAAAATATACAGTTCGTTGTTGTTATAGGCCAGGGAATTCCACAGATGATCTGGAAAACATGCATTGCCAAATTAGTACAATGAGTGCAGGTTGAGTGATTATTATGGGGAACTTCAACTATGGAGATATAAACTGGAAGGAAGAAAGATTACATGGCAGAAAGGAAATAAAATGTATACACCTACTGAGAGATAATTTCTTAAATCAACATGTGATGGAGGTTAAGGATCAGAACAGCTATCCATAACCAAGTTGACAACATTACCTCCAATTGGTGAAAGTGACCATACAGTCTTGACTTCAGAAATTATAAAATACTGCAGAGCAAGGATGTTAGTAATGTATTGGATATATTTAAGGGTCATCTAGAGGAAGCAATATTAAATTCTATACCTTGCATAAGGAGAGATAATCGGGTAGGAGTTAGATGGATGAGTAATATCATTAAGCACGAGCTGCGGAAGAAGAAAATGCTGTGGAAGGTATATAAAGAGAAAGGTGAACAACAGGGCTCAGACAAGAAAGGCAAAATCAGATTATGAGAAGAATTTAGCCGAGCCGGCCAAAGGAAATACCAAAGAGTTCTTTCATTATGTGGCAAGTAAGAGGAAGAATGACTATGGAAGATTAACCTTAATGAGTGATGATGGTCATGCAGAGATGGAAGCGGATGACCACTTTGTAAGCATATATCTTCCTAGTGAGGTTACTGCTCCAACCAATGTGACAAACACCTGTGGATAAATTGGAGGTCCTTATGATATTGCAGAATGGGTTTTGCAAGAATGTGCAAGAGAACAGGCAATGCATTTGACTAAGCTGTTTAATTTAAGTCTCAGCTCTGATAGAGTTCCAAGGGCATGGAAAGAGGGCAAAATTATTGCTTTGCATAAGGGAGGTTCTAAGACTACAGTAGCAAATTATAGACCAGGGTTTCCCAAATTGTGTTCCATGGAACACCAGTGTTCTGCAGAAAGTGAATAGGTGTTCCATGATGTCAGTGACCAAGCTGTATATTTGTAAACATGGAAGTAATTCGGGAAAGGGAATACAGCTATTTATGAGCTTTCATAAAAATTGCCTGCAAGCTGATTACAACAATGGGTGGCGTATCTTTTGTTCTCAAAACTGAACGAAATAACAACTGTGTTGGAAATGTTAGTGACCAATCAGCAAAGAAGTGTAAAGAAAATTTTTCCCAAAGCATATTCTTGATCTTCAATTCCACTGAAATTGAAGATCAAGGTAATCTGTATTCGGTTCTAAAATCTAGTAATACTGAATGCTTTCTTCGCAAGTTCACATTGTAGGGTGAAAGTGCTCGTTTCAAAACTGTAGTGCGGTGATTTTTTTTAAAAGTAATAGGCCTACAGATTTAAATTTCATCATCATCAAATTCCTGCCATGTACCCTCAAGGGGTGTACAGGATATGACAGTACTACATGAAAAATTTGCATCATTACTAACTTCCTATGTACAATTTTCATCCAAATCAGTCAGTTACTTGTCAAGACTCCAACATTATCAGATCTTGTATTTCTATCATATTGGGTCATTTTCCTGCCAACCTAGCAGAGAACACTTGTTTTGTTAATCTTTCCTCAGCTATTCTATTTACGATAAATAGAATAGCTGAGGAATGTGTTAGATAAATATTCTATTTATCTAACACACTCCTGGATACTGACAATGTCAAGTTCTTTCCAAATATCCTCATTTTTAATATCATATTGCCATTGATGCCATCTATTCATGGTTCTAATATTTCTCAGGACTCTCATATCAGCAGTCTCTAGTCTTTGGTTAAATGTTTTACTTCTGACCCAGCTCTCATATCCATAAGTTAAAACTGGTTTGAACACTGTCTTGTATACACCTAATTTTGTGTTCCGACTAATTTCTCTCTCTTATTCCATATGAATTTATTCAATTGACTTCCTACCATACCAGCTTTGTTGATTCTGTTGTCTATTTCCATATTTAATTTACCATCTACACTAAAAATCGTGTCTAAGTAGCTGAAATGTTTTACTTGTTCCACAGGTTCTTCTTCGTTCACAACGCAGTTGACATTTTCAACGATTCTGCCTATTTTCATTGTCTTTGTCATCACTGACCTTCATACTACATCTATTACAATAGTTATTCAATTTAGTCAGGGAATCTTGCAGACTTGTAGCAGATTTATTTAGAAGTATAAAATCATCCGCATAAAGCAAACAGCTGACATTTCTCCAAGTTTAATATCATGTTTAATACCACTTTCCTTCATAATGTGATCCATATAAATAATGATTAACAGAGGAGATAATGTACATCCTTGTCTCACACCAGATTTAACATTAAACCATCTTCCCGTACTTCCTTCAATTCTAACTGCTGACTTACAGCTCAAATAAAGATTAAGTATTGCTTGATATAATGCCCTATTGACACCATATAACTGTAGTTTATTGAATAGCTTCTCTCTTGGCACCTTGTCAAATGCCTTTTCCAGATCGACAAAACTTAAATATAGATCTTTGTTATATTCCCATGCTTTCTCAACTATCTGTCGTAAAGTGAAGATCTCATCCTGTCAGCCTCTATTTAGCCTGAATCCAGCTTGTTCTTCACCAAGCTTTTCTTCCACAATTCTTGTCAACCGTTTTTCAATTATACTTGCATAAATCTTGCCAGGGACACTCAGTAGGGAAATACATCTGTAATTCTCACATTTAGTTTTATTTCCCTTTTTATATATGGATACTATGAGAGCTCTACTCCAATCACTGGAAATTTGTCCCTCTGTCCAGGCTTTCTGAACTATGCAGTGCAACCACTGTAAGACTTTTATACCACCATACTTCAGCATTTCTGGTCAAATACCATCTACTCCAGCTGACTTTCCACATTTCAAGCTTTTGATGGCTTTTTCTACTTCAATTATGGATATGTATTCCTGACTGTATGCCTGATGACTGTTTTTTTCATGTCACCTTTATCATCTAATTCCTTTTACAGTACTCTTTCCTCCATTTCTAAGCTTCTTAAACAACCTCCAGAATATCTTACCACCTTCTTGATATTTATTTTCTATGTTCTTGCCAAAGTCCTCCCATGACATTTGTTTAGCTAGTTTTACACAGTGTTTTGCTTTCTTACATTTGTCTCTGTATTCTCTAAGAGCAAAGAGCAAAAGCTGACTTATTTGCCAAGAACTTTTGATATGCTTTCTTCTTTTCCTTCACTGCCTCTTTAACTTCTTGTGTCCACCAAGGAGTTCTGATTTTTCTATCCTTGCAGACAACCTCACCACATGCTTCTCTGGCTGAATCAATGAGTGTTTTCTTCAAGGCTTGGTTGCTGTTCTCAAACTCTTTCATTTTTTCTTCAACAATCTTTGTGTATTTTAGTCTACAGTTCACATCTGAGAGCTGCTCAACTTTTATTCCCTTTAAAACTTTCTTAAATGTTATTCTTTTCAATATGAAATTCAATTTTATCCTGCTCAAGACTAAATAGTGATCACTTCCAATTTCAAATCCTCTGTACACTCTGGTGTCCTGCACCAGGATGAAAACATCATCCTACTCCTTCTTTTCCTTGATTGTCATTGCCTGAATATAATATTTTGTATTTATTGCTCAAAAAGATCTCACCAGTTTTTATCTTTTTTGTTTCAGTCACCACTATTATGTCGAACTGGTACTTATGTAATTCCTCAGCTAGCTCCATTTCTTTGCCATTCAGGCTTCTTATATTGATAGTACTGATCTTTAACTCTGGTGATGTTGAGTTGGGGTATGTTTTCAGATTTGTTCCAGTAGCTGACTTTTCGCTGTTTGCCCTGGTTGTGAATTAAGGTATTAATTCACAAATTCATATAATAATCTTAATTTATAAATAACATTAGACTAATGTAGGAATTAAAAGTCTTTAAAAAATTTTTTTTTTAATTAAATGTTATCCTGATTAAACTTTACGGCTTGTGGCTTGTCTCTATTCCATGCTGAGCTAATTCATACTTATCAGATTTGTTGTGCTGAATGTATAATTGATGTTCTTGAATTCTTTTTTCTATAGAGTGTCCTGTTTGTCCAAAGTAGGACAGATTGCAGTTACAAGGAACTTGATACACACCAGACAGAAACATAGTTGAGCATTTATCTTTAGAAGAGGGGAAACAGGTGGATATTTTGTTAATAGGTATATAAGTGGCTGTTAAATCATATTTCTTCAGAATTATTCTTCAGAATAGAGATAAGTCACAACATCCTCTGTTCCAAGACTCGCATCCTACACAGGTGTCGCTATAAATTTGAACGTCTATTTAAAGAAAATGCTGAGGCCTTACTTCAATGCCCTAACTTGAATCGAAATGACTGTATATCTTTATCAAAAATTTGGGAAAGTTTAATCAGGATAACACATTAATTTTTTTTTTAATTAAGACTTTTAATTCCTACATTAGTCTAATGTTATTTATAAATTCAGATTATTATATGAATTTGTGAATTAATATCTTTAATTTAATCATTACTCTGATAAAAAATGTTTCCCTCTTTAATACTTAGCAATATAACATCATGTGGCTCATTCTACTTTTGAATGATCAATTGTTGGTATTCCACCTTATTAAAAACTGTTCCTATGTAGCCACTGAAGACAGTCTTATTTTCAGACTGAAATATTTGGCAAATTAAAATATAATATTCTTGTGTAAATGTGTTTATATGTTATAATCTTAATGTCACAAGTGTCTCTAAAGAATCAAAACCTAAAAGGAAATATTCAGTTGTTTGCTGATTATGCAAAATTAGGTAGAGTAATAGTTAATCAACGCAATGTGGAGAGCTTCCATGACGATTAAATCCGACATTAAAATAATGTAAGATAATTTTGTCAAGAAATGCACTTTGGGATAAATAGATTAAAACCCATGTATCACATTGATGGCACTGTACTTCAGAAAATAGATAAAGCTAGAGATTTAGGGGTAGTGGTAGACAGAGAGTTAAAGTTTAGAGTACATATTGCTAAGGTAGCACATACGATTACTTGGCTAGTGTAGAACATATTAACAAGTTATAATTTCTTTTTATAAAGCCTCAATATGCCCACATCTGGATTACTGTGCTCAAGTCTGGTTTCCTTAGTTTCTTGGGGATGTGGAAGCAGTGGAGAGGATTCAGAATTGAATGGCCTGTGGAATGGGTCCTATGAGGATAGATTGAAGGTGTGTGGATTGCAGATGTTGGTTGATAGGAGAAAAAGAGGGGATATGATAGAAGCACTTAAGTTGCTTAAAGGATTTTATAGGATAGATGCAGGGGAAATTGTTTCAGCATTTGGCTAGAGGGACAAGGAGTCATCCCTGGAAGTTGAATAAAGGTGTGGTCAGTATGGGTGTGAAGACTAGATTTTTGGCTTGGAATGGGTCGCAGAGTCAGTTGCGGCCTTCAGATTCCACAGAAGTGCCGGCATAATAATAATAATCTCAGCTCTTTATGTGGATAATGTTATACTACTAAATAAATCTAATATGAGGCTGTAAGATTGCCTAAATATAATTGAATAACTGCTATAATAAATATGGTATGAAGATCAGCAATAAAAACAAACTATGAAAATAAGCAGGAGCATTGAAAACATAAGTGTCATCTTGAATGGTAAACCTACTGAACAAGCAAAACATTTCAGCTATTTAAGCACAATTTTTAGTGATGGGAAATAGGCTGGTTGGTTGTACTGAATTTAAGGCTGGAGCAACTCAGGCTATGATGTCAGTGTATCGTGTCCATAAAATTGCATGTGTTCTTATGTCCAGTTTGCCGGTTTTGCAAAATCAAAAAACCTGAGTTTTTGAGATTAAAAAAAAAAAAAAAAAAAAAAAAAAAAAAAAAAAAAAAAAAACTGCCACCTCCATATGAGACAGCTAACTAACCTTCAGCTGAAAAGTCTTCATAAAGGTTCTTCACATCCTAGACAGGATTCAAGCCTAGGTCTTTCGAACCTATGGGCTTAGCAAAGTCAGTATGTTAGGAAGTCAACTAAATAAATTTATATGGAAAAATGAGACATTAGTCAAAACACTAAACTAGCTATATCCAGGACAGACTGAAACCATTTTAAACTTATGATATGAAAGTTGATATTGAAATAAAATACTTGATCAGACTAGAGACCATAGATATGAGCGTTCTGATAAAATTTAAAGGAGCAAACACACAGTATCAATTTCAGAATCATTAAAAATGAATACATTTGGAAGGAGTTTGATATTATAGCATTCAGGATGGGCAGAGCTAATCTTAGGTAGTATAGACGTCAAGATGTCATAACAGTCCCAAAGGAAGACTGAGATC
Source organism: Typopeltis vanoorti (assembly GCF_054136105.1). Classification (NCBI taxonomy): domain Eukaryota; kingdom Metazoa; phylum Arthropoda; class Arachnida; order Uropygi; family Thelyphonidae; genus Typopeltis; species Typopeltis vanoorti. The sequence continues at coordinate 139,380,818 of NC_143559.1, forward strand.
TAGGTGGACTGATACAGTATGAATCACCTCAGAAATTTGCCATCTGAACTAAAGTGTCTAAACAGCTGAAACACTACTTTTTTTTTTTTTTTTTAGATAGGTTGGTTCTCCATTGAAAATGCAGTGTTGTAGTTTTCTATCTTCTTCTTCTGCAGCTTGTCCCATTTAAGTAGGGTTGCTGTTTTTAGTGCGTCTCCTCCACATCTTCCTATCCTGGGCTGTAACCACATTCAAGTTCTTCATCCTGAAGTCCTCCTCCACCAGCTCCCTCCATCTCTTCTTTGGCCGCCCACGCTTCCTCCTCCCCTGCACATTCATCTGCATGACTTTTCTTCCCACATACTTGTCCTTCCTCCACATCACATGACCAAACAATCTCAACCTCTCCTCCTGTATCTTCGCTCCTAAGTTCGTAACTTTCACCATTCCCCTTACATAGCAATTTCTCAGACGATCCTTTTTGGTCACACCGCACATCCACTTAAGCTCATCTCTGCTACCTCCATCCTGCTGATGTTATTTTTCCTCAGGGCCACAGTTTCCATGGCATACATCATAGCTGGTCTCACTACTGTCCTGTAGATACTGTCTTTTAGGTTGATCGGCATCCTCTTATTGCATAGCAGTCCAGCCATCTCTCTCTCTCTCTCCAGTTCCTTCATCCAGCTTGTATCCTGCATCCCACTTCCTTCTCAGCCTCTCCATCCTCTTTCACTGTTGAACCTAAGTATCTGAAGTATACAACATTGTCAAAGGTGCATCTTTTCTCACCTCCTCTGCCACCACCTCTAACACAATATTAAACAGGAACGGACTTAATGCTGACCCTTGATACAAGCCAACTGCCACTTGAAACTTTCTGTCTCTCCCAGGCAGGTCCAAACACTTGTCTTCACATTTCTGTACATCTCCTGCACCAACCTGACATGTTTCTCCAGTACCTTCTTCTCCCTCAGACACCTCCAGACTTCTTGCCTTTGCACTCTATTGTACACTTTATCCAGATCAATAAACACCAGATGTAGCTCCTGCTGTTTCTCTCAAAACTTTTCCATCATCTGCTATAACTCAAAGATAGCATCTATCATCGATTGACCAGGTATGAAGCCAAATTGCTCCTTTGCAATCTCCACCTCCTTTCTCAGTCTTCCATCAAGAACCCTTTCTAGGATTTTCATTGTGTGGGACATCAACTTTATTCCTCTGTAATTCTTACAGTCATGCATCTCCTTTATCCTTGTAGAATGGGACAAAAGTACTTTTCTTCCACTCCTCAGGTATATTTTCCTGTTGGCAAAGTTTTATGAACAAGTCCCACAGCAGGTCAATTCCCTCTTCCCCCAGTGACTTCCATGCCTCCACTGGGATCCTACCAGAGCCCACCGATTTTCCATTCTTCGTCCTCTTTATGGCCTCCTTCACTTCCACTCTACTGATGTTCTGCACCATCCCCTCATAAGGCTGCCAACCTTCTCTGCAAGTTCTTGCATTTTCCTCATTGAAAAGCTCTTCAAAGTATATTCTCCATCTGTTTCTTATATCCACATTCCTCCTTAATACTCCTCCTCCAGAGTCTTTGATCTGCCTCACATGTAAGATGTCCTTTGATGCCTTATTTCTACAGTTTGCTAATCGATAAATTTTTCTATGTCCTTCCTTTGTTTCTAATTGATCATAAAGATCTTGATATGCCATGGCCTTCACCTGTGCAACAACTCTCTTGGCTTCTCGCTTGAAGTATTGTATGTTCCTGCTTATATACAGTTTTTTTTTTAAACTTATTTTCATATCAAATTTGCTGTAGGTGTTATTCAATTTAGTTAAAGAATCCAAAAGACAATGCACTTGATTTGTTCAAAAGTAAGTTCTTTGCTTTATGCAGATGATTAAGTTTGATAATTGTATATTATCAAACCTAGAATCTAATCTGGACCTAATGTCAAAATGTGTGTGTCTCCTCTTCGTTACCTGGTTATGACCTTTAAGCAACCACAAAAACCAAAGCATTATAGTAGTAGTGTAGACGATACAAAGATCATCCTGCTTTGCATTCTTATAAGGCCAGACAACTCTGGACTGGGAGCAGATGTATGAGTGTTGCTCCATGGGAGAAGAGAAGATCGGTACTAATTATGATCTGAATTACCCAGAGGACATAAAACATTCACAGTGTATTTGGGTCACTAGTGAGGAACTGAAACCACATGTTTCTGAAGTGGATTCTGAAATCTTTTAGTTTGTGTTAATTACATGGGCTATAAAAAAAAAATACAAATATTTGTATTCTGATTTCAACAATGGCTATTTAATAGCACTTGATTTCAATATTAGCATTCCTTTTTTATAGTCAACTTCATCACCACTCTGGTGTTTTTTTTTTGTCCCAGTTATTGACATAGTTGACAACCATGTTCCTACTGAGTGAAGGAAAGGTTCGGCTAGGTTTGTATCTGCAACAGTGGAAAAGTGCCTCTGAACTTGTTTACAGCTGCTATTAATACTCATCCTGTCAGTGTATCATAGATTACTTTTGCCACCAGCAAAAATAATCTATGATACACTGACAATATATTGGGTTGGAGGTCAACTGAAGTAGGTTATTGATATATAGCTAGGTCATTGATATATAGCAGGAAGAGGGTTGGTGAGAGGACAGCACCTGTGGAACCCCAGCATTAATTGAATGGCGAGAATAGGGAATGTTAAATTGTGAATGAAGATATTCTGTATATTATAATACTTCATTCGTATTTAACATAATCCACCATGTCATAAATATTATTTGTTGTTAGTCTTTTACTCGTAATATATTATTCATATAAATGCTTTGAGTTTTGTTTGTTATTAATTAATTGTATAACCTTAGGATATGTAATAGTAAAAAAAAGACTATATAAAAATGACATTCAATTTATTTACTTAATTCTGTAAAATTTATTATAAGAAACTGTGTGTATATAAATTTAAATACACTTATGTGAACCGTGATATATATTTTTTGTTATTTCTATAAGTAAAGGTAATTTTATGGAATTCTACTGATGAGATTTGATTGGCTACTGATGGAGAAACGGAGTTTATTTTAGTTAGCTCATGCTGAGAGCATGAGCTACTGTGTATAAAGAGAAAAGCCAGTTGATATAAGCTGAATGGGTTAAAACTGGATTTTGGCGAGAAAAGGAGAATGTAGTTGATTGGAAAGAAAAAGTAAGGGGAGAAGCCTTGGAGACAGCATAGAAATCGGTAGTGAGTGGCAGAAGAGGAGTGATATATATGCGAAAATCGTCTAGGAAAGGACAAGGAATTAATAGACATTTGGAATTACTTCTATAGGAGTTCTGATACTTCAATAATTTCCTAATGGTTAGTGGAAGAATAGTGCGGAACTGAAGTCAATACACAGAAGAAATAAGGAATCAGTAAATAATTTAAACCAAGTGCATCAAGTCTTATGTATTTCTGTGTCTATAATTCAGTTATTATACTGGAAGATTTCTTTTAAATTGTGTTGCCTTGAAGTAAAAAGTTAATAAGAAATCCAATTGTGCCTATGAGAATTCGATATTTAGAAGTGGTAACCCGGTAAGAGTTGTCCTTTCTATGACTTGTGAAGCAATATCAGTTAATTCCATCAGATATACTTTGACCTTAGCTATTTTTGTCAATTAATGGTCGGATGTTAGATGTACTGAAGTACATCTAACAACATCCGACCATTAATTTTCCATTCCAATGTGTTATGTTCTCCTATTAAGTGTTAGCTGACTGAGAAAAAATACAGTGTAGCCTGTCATAAGATTAGTTATTATAACATTTGGAAGCTTAAACTTTTAAGAACTAATCTCAACTTGATTGTCTGAGCATAAAGAACTGAGAAATGATTGTTTGATAGTTAATGGGTTATAATTATTCTGAATACTTTAAACTGAGCTAATATATTTATGATGATTCATCCAATTGGATAGAGAGAACTATGCCAAAGAAATACTAAAGCTTTAGAATTACGAAATGTGAACATTAGTCGCAATTAACAAAACTAACTTAGAAGTTATTAATATCTGAATATGTATTCTTGTGAATTTTAATTGGATAACTTTTTGCAGATAGTTATACTTGTATGTTTATGTTGTACTTCCACATTAAATGATTTCTTTTGTTGAATTAAACTTGGTGTTTGCCTGATTTTCTTTCATTGCACCGCTCATAAAATTAATCGGACCTTTGCAGAAGCCTTAAATGCTATTAACAACCTCGGCCTGAAAATAAAGTGATAATATAAATATTATTTATATTATCACTTATAATAAGATAAGTTTAACAAACCATCATAATTGGAACAGTCAAGTGGGACATTCTAATAGAACCATCTACCATCACAGTGTGCATCCAAGCATAAGCTGGAAATCCAACTACAAAAGGCCTGAGACAAATCAAATAATGGAAATTTGCCTTTGTGCCAGAACTGGTCAAAAGCTTTGGGGGACATCAAGTCCTCTTGAGATTGCAAAACTTCTCCATGCCATTTGCCCAGAGATGGGTGACATATGTGAGCAGACCTGTTGATCGGCAGCAAAGGCATCCATATTGGTGGTCGTTTATTAACTGGTGCCTTCAAGGTAGTGTAGGAGTAATTTTCCCATTACTTTAGACAGGACTGAGGTGAGTGAGATAGAGCTAGACAGCAGTGATTTATTGCCCTTCTTGGGAATGGGTTGAATATAGGCTAATTTCCAGGCTGTGGGATAGATATCAGTGGAGTAAGAGAGTATATACAGGCAACATAGGATACGGTTGGATCCTGAATGGAGAAATTTTGCAAGGAAATTGTTCATTCAGGATTTAACATGCAAAATCTAACTACTTAAGGAAATACCTGCACACCAGCAGAAAATAAAGAAAACTTGTTTAATATATGTGAGAATATGGATTCCTTATATGTGATTATAGAAATTTATTGCTGTCTAACAGAAAATCAAATTAGAGAATTTATGTCAAAATAGAGAATTTATATAAGAGAAATGTTGGCTTATTATTGGACTCATTAAGCTATCTAGTATACTGCAATTCACCAGACAGGTAATAAGTAGCAGTCCATCTGAACCGTACAAGTCAAGTGTAGCGCCGGAGGCAATGACTTACGTGGAAGGTGACGGCAGCATGTTTTCCATGAAAACAGCAACCTAAGAGCAAAGAGAGAGAGTAAGGGATCGACTTACTCTCCTTTATCAGCATAAAGGATAAAGGTCATGTGGAAAAGACCCAGCAAAAAAGGGAACACATGAGAGGAGAATATAAGTGATGCGTGCCACATTGAGCCTGTTTTTCCTTTTTCCTGGTTCCTGCTTGGTGAGCTTTGACATGTGGTTCATGAGAGTGAGGAACGTAGGTGCTGCGATGTTGGACAGCAGGCCTTTTCCTGGAGATGCCTAAGAGATTCCACGCGGAGCCGTTCGTGAATTATCAGCTTTTGCAGAATCATGCCATCGCTGAATGTCCCATCGAAAGGAGCGGACAAAGTCTCCTTAGACGTGGCAGAAACACGTTCATGTCCAGCAGAAGTTATGTTTCCATGCCAGTGAGGATTACTTTGTGATAAGTTTGGTGCATATATTTGGATTGGAAGGCAAGAAGCAATAGTCCAACTATGTGACAGGAAAAGAAAGTTTAGTAAAACATGGGACTGATAAGATGGCAGGAAAAATACCCAAAGGAAGACCAAGATCTAGCTGGATACTATGGCTCCACCATAGTAAATTCAAAAAGGAAAGACTGTTCTTACAATCTGCGGTGGCACTCAAAAATCAACCACATTTAAATAAATATGGATGCATAAAACTTCCCAAAATTTGGGGAATAATAATTGTCAGAGGTCCCACTTTACATACCAGACCTACAAATGCCCATGCCACCTAGATAGGACTATAGAGTTACCAGGTGTTTCATTTAAGTGTGCATGTTACTCTCGTAACATGTACACGTGTTTTTGTGTGCATGTTACAAGAGTTATTTGTAATCCCTAAAGATGTCTCAGTAAATGAGACAAAAAATTGGAAGCATTAAAATTAGTTTTTAATCCTTTCCTAGTGCTGTAAATATTCAACTAAATTTCCAACATGAAGTAATCATATATATTTTTGATGCCTACAAAAAAGCAACAAGAACTGCAGGTTCTTTCACACCAGGATATGGCAGAGAGAGAAATGTTTGACAGTGTTTTGGAATTGGTTAAAGTATTCAAACTAATTTTCAAATAAATGAAAAACGGAGCAGGAAATCATGGATCTTCAAATGCATTTTTAAAAAGTAAAAATTTCTGATCTTATCCTTTCTTCTGCCCACTGCATAATCTTTGATACATGAATTTTCTAACTTTTAGTGAAAAATAGCCTGCTTTAAAGTTCAGTTGTTTGCAATAGTTAGCAACAAGGTTTCGGAAATTCATAATATTGCCTAAATCTGCTAAAATGTTTGTTTCTCGGAGTCATAAAGGTCAGGATAATGGTGATATTTAGAGTACATTTTAAAAGTGAGGCAAAAAATGGGGAATAATATTGAAGGTAAAAACAAAAACACATGAAACACAGAAACCTTATCTCACTGAATATCCAAATCCTTTAGGTTTGTATAAATATTTGTTGATGAAATTTAATTTAATTCTAAACAAATGGAGAATAATTTCAAAAGAAATCTGACTTAGATAATATATACATTCATGCAGAAATGAATAATAAAATAACTTACCATATTCTTCCATGAGATCTTCAAATGCCTTTTTATTAAGTAAAAATTCTGATTCCTCAGTGTAGCTATACAATTCTAAAATAAAAAAATATCAATTGTATAAAATATATAAAGCGCAACAAATACAGAAAATAATACACATTTATACATAAGCTTTATTGTAATGGAACAACCCCTTTTTACCTATCTTTAAGCTTAAGATAAATAAATTTTTAAATTAGAAAGAGAAAAACAAATCAGATATACCTGAATAATAAGATCAGGATAGTGGTAATATTTAATTCAAATTTTAAAGTTTAAACTTCAGCTAAAAAAATTTGAGACTTGGAAACAATACAAAATGTGAAAACAAAACAGGCAAGTAAAAATGTATAAAAAAAAAGTAAGAGTAAAAAGTAAAACCAGTTGAGTTGCTATGTGGTTCATCAGATATTACTTGGAATTTGGTTGGCTTGAGAGTGAGATTAAATAGATCATAATTAGCTCAACATATTGTGCGTTTCATGTATTTGTTGCCAAGAGTGAATGGTTTGTGGTAAGGGAGCGAGAAGGGAGAAAATATCTGTTAGATTTTTTTTAATAAATAATAAATATAAGAAATGCAAGTCGCAAAAGAATGAAGACTAACAATAAGGATATAAGGCAGGATTGTCATGGTGTCATGGAGAATGTAGTAGCAGAAGCAGTGAGTGATAGTGCACAAAATTTCACTGAGAGTTTGAAGGAAATGGTTGAAAGTAATGTGGATGATGAGATGCTAGCACAGAAAGAAACTGCATGCTTACGTGAACTCCTTCACAGGCCAAAATGTGAGCTTGAGAAACTGAAGAAACGACTGGCAAGTGGAAAGGACAAAGCGGTCGAGTTTAGCTAGTCTAGAAAACGTGTTTTTAAAGTTAAATATAGTGTGGCTTTTTGTCACAAATTGTGCTGCAATTGTGTATCAGTTAGAAACAAGTGTCCTTCAGTGGTATTATTGTTTAGAACTGTGTTGTATATATTGTGTTTTCACTGACGTTTGTTTCACTATATCAACGTGTAAAGATGGAGTCCAACAAGAAACGTAAGTCAGCGGCGCGCAGGACTTCTACTACTACAAGAAAGGCCGGCTCAGCGTTGGATTTTTCGCAATGGATGCGTTGCGGAAACTGCTATATGTATGCACCGAAAAATGTGAAGGATCTGTGGTCGGTCTGGCAAAATGAAAAGAACGAAAATGTCGACGTATGTGAGAAGTGTCGGGATAGGCTGGAGCGTTTAGGAATGGAAGCCGACATCGGGACCGTAGCGGAAGAACTTCGGCGGGAGTTTATGAAAATGAAAAATGACCTTCATCTTCTTCATGAGGAAGTGGAAGTGATCGGTAAGGAGATACTGGAAGTTAAAGCGGAGTTTAATGTGTTAAACAGAGAAATTAGGACTATAGAGATTACTTTAGCTGAAGTAACTAGAACAGGATTACATATGGGTGAGTCTTTGGTGAATGATTCAGTAATAAATAGTATGGGAGTGATTGGGAGTCAATATAATAAAACCACAAGTGGCCTAGAAGAAATGAGATGTAGTGAGAGTGGGGGGGTAAGTAATAGAGAGTTGAGTAATGAAGCTGGGAGAGTCATGCTGAATAGTGTAGAGAATGAGTCCATGAGTGTGGACTTGAATGAAGTTAAGAGTAGTAAAATATATGGTGATTATATGATTAAGGGTATGGAGAGTGGTATGCATGAGGAGTGCTTGGCTGATGGGACAATAGAAAGAGTGGCTTTAGCAATAAAGAGAGGGCATGAAGCAGACAAGATGATAGTTATGGTGAGTACGAATGACCTGAGAGGTAGTATAAATCGGGTAGGAAAAGATTTAAGAACATTATTAGATATTGTGAAGAGGAAAAGTGTCAATGGGAGAATAGTGTGTGTGTGCTGCCTCGTTTTGACAATTACGAGTTAAGTAGACGAGCAATGATAATGAATGATATGATTGCAAGAATGTGCAGAAAAAGAGGTCTGGAGTTTGTTGATGTTTGGAGTGTGTTTGAAGGAAAAAGGCAGTTGTATGCTAGAGATGGACTGCATCTTAACATGGAAGGACATAAGCGATTGAAGAAGTTATTGTTTTCTGAACAGGTTGAAGTTATTGGGCAGGGAAACTAATATTGAAAACGTTGAGTGTAAGAGAGAGAAACTTTAGCACTGATTGTGTATTTATTGATCCTTATAGGCTGAATAAATTGCAGAAGAGAGGGGATAAAAATCGGCATAGGACTACGGTAGTTAATGACTTATATATCAGTTCTAAAGCCGGTACAAGATCTAGAGGGAATCTGCAATTTTTGTATACCAATGCTAGAAGCATTCGAAATAAGAGAGAAGAATTTTTGGCATTAGTCAGTGAAATCTCACCAAAAGTTGTAGGCATTAGTGAAACTTGGCTGTCAGCAGAAGATGTGGTCACTGGAATTGAATGTGATGGGTACACTATTTTCAGGGAGGATAGAGAAGATAGAACAGGGGGAGGAGTACTGTTGATGATAGCTGATGTGTTGCAGCCAAAGAAAGTAGTATATCATGATGATAGACATGTGAATAAGAGTTCATTTGAGGCAGTCTGGTGCGAAATAGCGACCAACGCAACCAAATATACAGTTGGATGCTGCTATAGGCCAGGGAGTATGGGGGGAGATATTGAATTCATGCATCAGCAACTTAGTGCAATGAGTGAAGGCTTGGTGATTATTATGGGGGATTTTAATTACGGTGATATCAATTGGAAGGAGGAAATATCACGTAGCAAAAAGGAAATGGAATTCATACATCTTCTACGAGATAATTACTTGAAACAGCACGTAACTGAAGGGACACGTGGTGTGAGAGTGTTGGACCTGGTTATTGGTTCAGAGGTTATATGCATAAGTAAGGTGTCCTCGTTACCTCCAGTTGGTGAAAGCGATCATGTGGTATTGACTTGGGAGGTTGCAAAATCTGTGGATTTTTCTATTAAGAAGGGGTATGTACGGAACTACAGGTTAGGCAATTATAACAAGCTTCGGAGTGAGCTTGCAGCCATCCCATGGCAGAACATATTGCAAGGGAAAGATGTTAGCAGTGCTTGGGATAAAATCAGCGGGTATCTGAGGAAAGCAATATCAGATTGTGTCCCCATGGTTAGGAGGTCAAACAAGGCAGGCATTAGATGGATGAGCAGTAGTATCAAGCTTGAACTGCAAAAAAAGAAAATGTTATGGAGAATTTACAAGGAGAAAGGCGATCAGGACACCCATGAGCAGTACAAGGCTCAAGCTAGGAAAGTTACCAGCATAGTAAGAAAAGCTAAATCAGATTATGAGAAGACCTTAGCCAAAGAGATCAAGGGTAATCCCAAAGAGTTCTTCCGCTGTGTGGCAAGTAAGAGGAAGAATGACTTCGGAAGGATAACCTTAGTGGGTGCTGATGGTATTGAGGTGACAAAATCAGATGTAATAGTCGAGTTACTGAGTGATCACTTTTCAAAAGTCTATCACCCAAGTGAGGATATCTCTATACCTACAGCAATACCTAATGTGAGAATTGAAGCTAAAGAATCAGAGGTATTAAATATATTGCAAAACTTAAATGCAAACACTGCGGTAGGCTTAGATGGAATATCAGCTCGGGTGTTGCATGAATGTGCAAATGAATTGTCAACCCCTCTCACCTGGATATTTAACTTAAGTTTGAACTCTGGTATGGTCTCTAGGGAGTGGAAGTTAGGCAAAGTGGTTCCTTTGCATAAGGGTGGCTCTAAAACTGCGGTATTGAATTACAGACCAATCACCATCTCAGGAGTAGTGGTAAAAGTATTGGAAAAGTTGGTTAAAGACAAAATTCAAGAATGGGTGGATCAGGATATGATACTCTATAGAGGCCAACATGGTTTTGTTAAAGGTAGATCCTGCCTTAGCAATCTATTAACTATTCATAATAGAATAACATCTGAGTTGGACAAAGGAACTGGCTACACAGTGGTACTTCTGGATTTTGCTAAGGCTTTTGACAGGATACCCCATAGAACACTGTTACGCAAATTGGAGCAGATGGGAATGGATATTAAATTGGTGATATGGATAGGAGAATGGCTCAGGGAGAGATACCATAAGGTGGTGTATGGAGGAGCCGAGTCCAGAATGAGGCAGGTGACCAGTGGTGTGCCTCAGGGCTCTGTGCTTGGGCCAATGTTGTTTAATTTGTATATAAATGATATAGGAAACGGCTTAAAGGGAGATATTCAGTTGTTTGCTGATGATGCAAAGTTGTGTAGTGCAATAAAAAATCAAGCTGATGTTGAAAGTTTGCAGGAGGATTTAAATAAGCTGGTAAAATGGGCAAAAGAAAATGGATGTCAGTTCAATGTGGAAAAGTGTAAAGTCATGCATTTTGGGATTAAAAGATTACCAGCTGTGTACTACATCGATGGAAAGGTACTCCAAGAGATTGATGAGGCTAGGGACTTAGGGGTATTGGTAGATAGGGAGATGAAGTTCAGAGGACACATTGCTAAGGTGTCCAAGATTGCACATAGGATTACTTGGTTGTTGAGGAACACACTGACATCCAGAGATAAAGAGGTTATTATTCCCCTTTATAAAGCATTGATACTTCCACATTTGGATTACTGTGCTCAGGTCTGGTCACCTGGATTCCTTGGAGATGAGGAGGCTGTGGAGAGGGTTCAGAGAAGAGTGACCAAGTTGGCGAGTGATATAAAAAATGCTCCCTACATTGATAGATTGAGAGCTTGTGGATTGCAGAGATTGGTTGATAGGCGAAGAAGAGGGGATATGATAGAAACATTCAAATTACTAAAAGTTTTTTATAGGATTGATGCAGGGGAAATGTTTCAGCTGTGTGAAACTGATGGAAGAACAAGAGGTCATCTCTGGAAATTAAAGAAGAGTGTGGTTAACAAAGGTGTCAGAACAAGGTTTTTTGCCTGGAGGGTGGTGAATGAGTGGAATTCATTGCCTGACTTAGTTGTGAGCTCTTCGTCTGTAAATGAATTCAAGAAGATATATGACAGATATTGTTTTGCTAGTTTGGGTCTCCCGCGATGAGTCTACTGACTCCATGGAGATACCCGTAATAATAATAATAATAATAATAATAATAAAATAAAATAATAATAATAATAATAAAAAGCATGAAAGAAAGATTGAATGGGAAAAGCATAAAAGTGTGAAAGACTGGAAAAAAAGAGATAGTGTGTATGGGGATTCAATTATGAGGTGTATTTAATAAGAAAGTGAGGAAAGCATGTTTTCCCAGGAGTAAGGTGTACAGTACAGTAATGAGCATGGGTACAGTAATGATTATGCAATGTCGAATGGGATTTCACAGGTCTCTAATTGGTTGGTAATGATATTACACAAGGGTAACTATGGGTAAAAGGGGCATTAAAATGCATGTACACGAACGCAAGAAGTATCAGGAATAAGGGTGAGGAGTTATTGTCATTGGTAAGCTCAACCTGGCCAAAAATTATAGGCATCACTGAGACCTGGTTGACCAAAAATGATATAGTTACAGGGATAGAATGTAAAAGATATTGTATTTTCAGGGAAAATAGAAGGAACAGGACAGGAGGTGGTGTATTACTGATGACAGTTGCAGAATTACAACTAACAAAATTAAAAGTTAAGGAGAATATTAGGTCTGCGGGAGATTGTTCATTTGAGGCCGTCTGGTGTGAGATAGAGGCAAACAGAACAAAATACATTGCTGGTGCTGCTATAGACCACGGGTCCATGGGAAGATGCCATGTATCAGCAAATCAGCATAATGAGTGAAGGCCAAACAATTATTACAGGAGATTTTAACTATGGGGGACATAGTTAAACTCTCCCATAATGGAGGGAGGAAAGGGGGCATAGCAAGATGAAAGTGGGATTTATATAGTTGCTAGGGGATAATTACATGAAACAACATGTTATAAAGGGGAAATATATATCAGATCCAACACCCTCATGTAGTTTGAGGGTGTTGGATCTGATAACAGCAACAGAAGATGTATCCATAACCAAGGTAGACACTCTTCCAATTGGAGAGGGTGACCATGTGGTCTTGTTCTGGGAAGTTGCCTAACATATGTTCTCTGTCAAGAAGGAGTTTATGTTCAATTATAAGGCTGGAGATTATTGAGAGACTCAGGAGTCAGCTTGGAACAGTGTGATGGCTTGAGAAGCTACAAGGAAAGAATGTCAGTAGTACATGGCAAGTGGTCAGAGATTGCTTGAGGGTAGCAGTATCAGACTACATACACAAGGTCAGGAGGATAAACCAAGTTGGAATTAGGTGGACTAGGGATATCAAGCAACATCTGCAAAAAAAAAAAAAAAAAACATTGTGGAGGAAATATAAAGAAAAAAGTGATCAGCATACTCATGAGCAGTACAAAGTGCAAGCAAGAAGGGTGACTGGGATGCTAAGGAAGGCACCAAATCAGACTATGAGAGAGAATTAGCCAAACAGGTCAAAGTAAACCAAAAAGAGTTTTTTCATAATGTAGCAAGTAAGAGGAAAAATAACTATGGTAGAATGACTTTAAATAATGCTCATGATAGTAGGTGAATGAACCAAAATATATAGTTCAGTTGCTGAGTGATCGTTTTGCAAAAGTGTATCATCCAGGTGGTGATTTTACAGTTGATGTTATAGAGATGCATATCAACATTGAGACAGATGAACAGGTGTTCAGCATATTAAAAAATATGAATGTGAACACAGCAGTGGGACTGGATGGCATATCACCCTGTGTACTACGTGAATGTGCAAGAGAACTGGTCTGAATGAAGTTGTTCAATCTAAGTCTTATCTCTGGCCGAGTTCCAAGGGAGTGGAAAGAGGGTAAGATAGTACCATTACATAAAGGTGGCTCCAAGACAGAAGTAGCAAACTACAGACCAATTAACATATCGGGAGTGGTTGTTAAAGTATTGGAAAAGTTGGTGAAAGATAAAATACAACAGTGAGTGGATAGGGATGAGATACTTCTATAGTGGGCAGCATGGCTTTGTAAAGGGTAGGTCCTGTCTTAATAAATTATTCACATTTTATAATAAAGTGACAGCAGAATTGGATAAAGGCAATAGCTACATCATGATACTGATCTACTTTGTCAAGGCATTTGACAGAATACCACATGGAAAACTATTACAAAAACTGGAGAGGATGGGAATATATATGAGGCTAGTAGCACAGATGGGGGAGGGGGATGACTGATGGACAGACACCAGAGAGTAGTATATAGTGGAGTGGAGTCTAGGAGAATTATATGGTGATTAGTGGGGTACTTCAGGGTTTGGTACTAGGGCCACTATTCTTTAATTTGTATATCAATGACATAGGGAAAATTCAGATGTTTGCAGATGATGCAAAAATGGGGAAAGCAATAAAGGTAAGATAAAGGTGACATAGATATCGGAGGGGTGCAATAAAGATTATTTGGCCACATTTTGACTACTGCATGCAGATTTGGTCACCTGGGTTTCTTGGGGACAAGAAGGTGGTCAAAAAGATTTAGAGACGAGTGATCAACATGGTAACAGGTGTGTGGAATACTTCCTATGAAGATAGATAGAGTTGTGAGGTATAAAGTTTATTTGATAAGTGGAAAAGAGGGGACATGATAGAAACTTTTAAAATATTAAAGGGTTTCATAAAACTGATGCAAGTAAAATTTTTCAATTTATGACAAATAGCCAGAAAACTAGGAGCCATCTGTGGAAGTCCGTGTTAGGGGGAGCAGACCAGATATTTTGCATGGAAAATAAGCGAGTGAGTGGAATGTATTGCTAGAATTGGTTGCGAGTTCCCTGAGTGAACAGATTCAAGGAGAGGTATGATAGGATTTGTGTATCCCATGATGAGTCTCTGGACTCCATGGAGATGCTGCAAATAATAATGATAATATTTATCATGTGTTCAGTTAATTCCTATTGATAGAGACTCTGGGCAGTGTGACTGTTTTCATTTTCTTGGAAATCAAAATAATGAGGACCCTCTTGAATTCAAGAATGAGTTTTAATTATATATAATTAAATGACAAATGGAATGCAATGATACTTCAGTGGTACTGATATTGCCAGTGAGCTGTTCCCCCCCCACCTAAAAAAAAAAAAAGAAACTGAACTTTTCAAAAATAGAACTAGTGGTGCCACCTGTTTGAATATTTTTGTTGTCGAACGTGACAACCTTCATTATTGTTATGCCACCTGTTTGTGACATTTGTTTCATTAGAAGCCAAGTTATAGTTCCAAGAGTGACAGTGTGTTTTGATGAACGGACAGAAAATATGTTTCAAATAGAGAGCTGCGATTGACTTTTGTGTTAAACTTGAAACACGTTTTACCAAAATGCATCAAATGCTTCAAAAAGCATACTGTGATGAATGCTTATCCCGTACTCAAGTTTACAAGTGGTTTAAGCGATTTCAAAGTGGTCGTGAGGTGCTTGAGGACGACGAAAAGCCGGGTCATCCAAAAACTGGACTGAGTGAAGCTAACATCCAAAAAGTGTGTGATTTCATCAAAGAAGACAAGACCCGAAATCGTCCATAAAATTGATTGAAGATGAATTGGGGATTCCAAAATCAACTGTGAACAATATTTTGACCGAGAGTTTAGGCCTTCATAAATTGAATTCGCGATTTGTTCCCCACAAGTTGACCAACCACCAAAACATGTAACGAATTGAACACTGGAAGGATTTCATTAAAACTGCTCGTAAAGACTCAAAGTTCCTTAAAATGATCATTACTCGTGACGAAACGTGGTGTTTTGAGTATGAGCCCTAAACAAAGTGCTGGAGTGCTGAGTGGAGACCACCAGAAGAGGTGCATCCGAAAAAAAGTCGCTTGGAGAAGTCTAAAGTAAAGACAATGCTGATTTGTTTCCATGATTCCAAGGGCATTATCCACAAAGAATTCTTTCCACCTGCCCAAACAGTCAATGGCGAGTTTTATCTCGAAGTTTTGAAGCGATTGATAATGAGAATTCGTCATGTATGGCATGAATATCATGATGCAAGCAGGGTCACTTTTGCATGATAATGCACCATCTCATCATTCGAACATTGTGAGACAGTTTGATCACTCGCCATATTCACCTGATTTAGTGCCCTGTGACTTCTTTCTCTTTCCCGATGAAAGGAAAGCAATATGACACCATTGAAAAATGTTCAAACGGCAGTAACCACGACCCTCAACAGTATCCCAAAAACCGATATAAAAAAGTCATTTAATGAATTAATTGACCATGTCAAATGCTGTATTGAAGCTGAGGGAGAGTATATTGATTGAAATAAATGATTTGAATAATTATAATTGGCCTGTGTTTTATTTTCTATCAAAAGTTTGGTTTCATTTTGGACAGAGGGTGTAAATCTTATTTAGAATAAGTAAGATTTTGATATACATGCACATTTACATAAACAAAAAATCATTCTTTCACAGAACTAGTAAAACTAAATCTGAATAAACATTGAACCTATTTAATGTCCTCACTTTGGTTATAGCATCAGAAGAGCTGATTATAACTGAGATGGCATCTCTTCCACCAGTTGGAGAGAGAGAGTGACCATGTGGTTTTGACTTGGAAGATGAATAGACATGCAGGAATATCAAAGATAAGGGAATGTATGTGGAATTATAAAGCAGGTGATTATAATAGTCTTAGATATCAACTTGGAGCAGTTCCATGGAGTGAGGAATTGGAAGGGTGAGATATCATTAGTGCTTGGGAAATTGTGGAGGAATATTTGTTAGCTGCAATAGTAAGCTGTATTCAACAAGTAAAGAAGAGGACACAATTTGGTGTTAAGTGGATGACAAACAATATCAGAGGTACTGCAGGTGAAAAAGAGGTTATGGAAGAGATTATAAGGAGAGAGTTGGAGAGCAGATGCATGAAGAATATAAGACCAGTAGGAGGAGAAATGATTGTGGGATGAAAATGGGAGAGTGACTGATGCAGAGAACATAGTGGAGTTGTTCAATGAACACTTTATTGGAGCATTTCATCCTGGAGAAGTAGGTTTTAATATTAGAGGGATAGGGCAGGTTCAAGGTTTAGAGGTGCAAGAGGAGAGTGTGTTTCAAATGCTGGGTATCAAGAAGGCTGTGGGAATGGATGGAATTTCCCTACAGGTTTTGAGAGAATGTGCTAAAGAGCTGATAGTCCCCTTGACCCGGCTTTTCAGGAATGGAAGGAAGGTAAGATAGTGCCATTGCATACGGGCAGTAGCAGACTAGAAGTGTCAAACTATAGACCACTTTGTGTTTCATCAGTAGTTGCTAAGATCTTGGAGAAATTAGAGGGACCACATAGCATTGGGCAGATAAGGGTAATGTTATCTGTGAGCGTCAACATGGATTTGTTAAGAGGCACTCTTGCTTTAGTAATATGACTGTCTTTTATTATAAAGTGACAAGAGCACTTGATGAGGGCAAGGCATATATTGCCATTTTTTTGGATTCTGCAAAGGCATTAGACAGGGTGCTACATGATAAGCTGATATTTAAGTTGCAGAACATAGGTTTAGATGTCAGATCAGTCAACTGGATTCAGAATTAGCTATCTGATAGGTATCAGAGAGTTGTGTATGGTGGGGCAACATCCAGGAGGCAGAAAGTTACAAGTGGGGTCCCACAGGGTTCCGTACTGGGACCTGAATTGTTTAACCTTTATATCAATGACACTGTCAGTGGATTGCAGATTATGTGAAGCTAGGAAGGGTTATTAGTAATAGTGCAAATGTGGCAGACCTGTAAGAAGATTTGAATAAACTGGACAGATGGGCAAATGAATGGGATATCTGTTGGAAGAGCTGTACTGGAGGAAATAGGAGAGACAAGAGACTTGGGGGTGATGATTGATAGAAACTGAAATTCAGGGAACAAATTGCAAAGGTAGTGAAGGTAACCAAGAGGATCGCTGCAATACAGAAGGATGCTGACCTGGAAAAAAATAAAAGAGTTGTCATTCCATTGTATAAAGCCCTGATCAGACCACACTTGGACTATTGTTCTCTAATTTGGTCCCCAGGATTTGAAGGGGATAAATTAACTGTGGAAAGAAACAGAGGCAGATAACAAAGATGGTTTCAGGACTATACAATGTTAGTTACGAGGATAGACTGAGGGAATGTGGACTACAGAGTTTGTAGAGTGGATAGTAGAAGGAGATGTGATATGATTGAGACTTTTAAACTGTTGAGAGGTAGTTACAGGGTTGACAACAGGGAGTTCTTTTGCTTGGTGGAACAGCAGGAAGGAGTGATGACAAGTGGCCATCCCTGGAAATTACGAAAGGAAGCTATGAGCAAGAGGATGAGGTGTGGTTTCTTTGTATGGAGGGTGGTTGAACCATGGAATGCATTGCCTTATAGAGTGGTGAGAGCAAGAACGGTCAATGAGTTCAAGGAGTGATATGATAGACTGTGGAGGCCTGAATAATAATAAACCTTACTGCACAGACCTTGCTTTGTGGATGGAGATCCTGTTGTGCTGATACAGGAAAAGGCTTTCACTGAACTAATGCCATAAAGTACGAAGAACAAAACCGTTTAGAATGATTGAGACTTTATAAGCAGCAGTGTTAAGATTCCCCTACAAAGGAACTATGGGACCCAGCCAAGGTTGCCGGCCTGGTTGGCTGAGTGATTTGCATATCTGCTCTTCAGCCAAAAGGCTGTGGGTTTGAATCCCACCATTAGCATGGATGTTTGTGATTGTCCGTGAATAAACTAGTGGTGGCAGTGGGCAGTAGTTGAGGTTCGTTGTAGTTGGATTGAATGGTGGAGACGAAGAGTTGTAGAATAGGTCCCCTCCCTCCATGAGTCTAGGGACTCCTTGGAGGTGTCACATAATAATTATAATAATAATAAAAGATCAACCAGCTGGAAAGAGAAGGCTGGGTAGACCTCAAAAAAGGATATTAGATGGATAATGAGACTGGAACAGATCAATATGGTCTATATCTGTAATTGGCATTATGATGATGATAACAGGCCTGAACCATGAAAAACAGCCCAAAACAAAGATCGCAGATTCGTCTGTAGAACTACCAGATAGTGAAGTGTGATTCACTCTAGAGAATCACATTTCTGCTGCTCCAAAGTCCAATGAAAGTGAGCTTTGTACTACTCCACATGATGCTTAGCATTGCTCTTGCTGATGTTAAGCTTGTGTGGCTCTACAGATCTTCAGATCCATACAAACAGTTCTTGTACTGGCACTTCTGCAGAGCCATTTCAGAACAGAGTAGCCAGTGCTTTCTGAGGATAGGCAATCTTTTTTTTTACCACATGCTTCAGCACTCAACAGTCCCATTGCATGATTTTATGTGGAGTACAAGGTCATGCTTGTGTCGTTGTTGGTCTTATACATTTCCACTTCACAATAACATCACTTACGGTTGATTGGGGAAGCTGCAGCAGGAAGAAATCTCCTGAACTGAGTTGTTGCAAAAGCAGCATCCTATGATAGTACATGTCAAAAGTCAGTACAGCTCACAGAGTACAACCCATTTTGCTGTTCATGTTTGTATATGAAGATTACGAGACTGTGTGCTTCCTTTTGTACCTGTATGAGCCATGATTGTGATATATATAGCCACATCCATTACTACTATAAATGAATGACTGGATATTTTTGATCAGATACTGTAGGCCCCCAAATGAGATAGATGAACATAATTGCCATACAACTGCGAAGCAGCAGTGTAAAAAAAGAAAATTTAAATTTGCTTGAATATACAGATGATGTAGCATTACCTGCAAAAATGAAGGTGATCTCCAAAAACAATTATTCAAACTCCAACAGATATGCAGCAATATTGACATCCAAATATCAATAGAGAAATCAAAAACAATGCTAACCAATCAGATATAAATTAGCTCTAAATGGAAAAATGCTGGAACAAGTAATTTAAATTTAAATACCTAGGAATAACTGAACAGTGAAAATATAACGGAGGGTGAAGTAAAAGAACAATCCCTGAAGGCTAATAAAATATCAGGATGTTCAAATTCAACTATATGGGAAAATAAAGATCTAACAAAGCAAACAAAAGTAAGAATATACAAGTGAGTGGTGCAACCAATATTGACATATGCATGTGAAAGAAAAATAGAAATATCAAAAATACAACAGATAAATTCAACATGAAAAATACAACTATTAAGAAAAATTGTTAATAAAACAAATTTGATAAAGTAAAAATGAAAATTTATGAAAAATGCCAATTACAACCCATAAATACATGAATAAAATAAAATAAAAAAAGATCTGAATGGAATCAACACGTTAACAGAATGGACCCAAAAAGAATAGTTAAAACTAGCAACTAGCAGAAGATTGAAAACTGAATACAAAAAAAGACCAGTTGTTAGACCAAAAAAAGAAATGGACAGACTGCCTAATGAAATATTGGAGACACAACAAGCTGAAACTTAAAGCAAGAAGAAGATAAATTAGCCAAAACACTAAACCAGTATACAAGACAGTGCTCAAATCACTCAAAGGCTATGAGACTCCATAACTCAGTTGTTATTGATGAGTCCTTTGGTTGGAGAGAGCCAGGTTTGAATTCTGTCTATGAGAAACTTTTATTAGGTCTTTTCAATCAAATGGTGAGTTAGCTAGTCTCACATAAAGGTGAACGATTCTTTCCTCCCAGAAACCTGATGTATTTTGTCCCTCAAACAAACAAACTAGCACCATAAACACAAATCTTCAGACATGAATATTGCCCTTAGGGATGCAGCAGAGGAGTGCCATGCCAGCTCCATCAATTCGCTATAATCCTCAATCACTGGAATCTACCCAACCTAAGCAATGGATAAGTTTGAAGATCAAAGACTAGAGACCACAGATATGTGAGTTCCAAGAAAAATTATGAGAGTGAACAGATAGAAAATGACAGAATCATATTAAAATGAAGATATTAGCTAGTAAATTGACATTGTTAGCATCCATGAATGTGTGAGTAAACTAATCTAAAGGTGCTATTGTTGCTTAAACAGAATGAGAGAAGACAGGTTAGGAAAACAGGTGTTTGATGCTAAAATGGCAGGAAAAAGACCCTGAGGAAGACCAACATCTAGGTGGATTGATTCAGTCAGAAGTGCCCTAGAAGATCAAAATATTAGATATGACACTATATCTCCTTTTTCTGACATGCACAGAAGTGTCGAGGGATCTCTAATCAGTGGGCAAACTATACTTACCCAATTCCTCAGCTAGCTCCATTTCTTTGCCATTCAGGCTTCTCATGTTGATAGTACCGATCTTTAACTCTGGTGATGTTGAGTTGGGGTGTGTTTGCAGATTTGTATCAGTAGCTGACTTTTCGCTGTTCGCCCTGGTTCCGTGGCGAAAACAACGGGGGCCTTGTTTAACCAGGCGATGCCCCAGCTGGCATGAAATTTTGTCATGTTGTACCATCATTTTTTATTTTGGTTTAACCAATAAGAATACAATTTAGTCAGCTAAATCCCAAATTGCCAGCCCATCCTCGTTCGTGCAGTATGCAAGTAGATACCCAACAGGGTGCACCACGAGAAGGTGAAGATTGGACATTAGGTCAGAAGCCCTGGTCAGTTCTCTGCATTCCTTTAAAGGCTATGTGGAGGTCTTCTCTCAGTTATATACAGCTTTGACCGTTAAGCACCCCTGTATCAGTCTTGTGTGGATATTCAGTTCTTCTAGGATACTTTTGTTTGTTCCTTTTTTCTGTCCACTCTTAACAATCTTCTCCAGCACCAGAGCTCGAAAGCTTCATTCTTCTTCTGTCATCTTTTGTCAATGTCCAAGATTCAGAAGCATAGAGAAAGATCGAATAAACTAAAGTTTCTACAAGCTTAATTTTGGTCTTTTTGGAGATGTGCCTGTCTTTCCAGATGCTAGTTAAATCAGTCATCACTTTCTTAGCTAGTGCTGTTCTTCTTCTTATCTCTTTTTTACATCCATCTTTTTTTTTTGTTATCATCACTCCAAGGTAATTGAAATTGTAGACAATTCCAATTCCTTCTACATCTATCTCTTCTGCATTGTTTAAAATCATTAATTTGGTTTTGTCTTGATTTATTCGTAAACCATGGCTTGAGCTTTCCCATTCTAATTGATTTAGAATGGATTTTAATTCCTGTTCATTTGTTGCTATTATCACTGTGTCATCTGCGTATCATAGGTTGGTGATTGTTCGGCCACCTAATTTAATGCCTCCATTCCACTTTTCTAGAGATCTTTTCATTATAGTTTCACTGTAAAGGTTGAATAGTAATGGTGAGAGTATGCATCCTTGTCTTGAACTTTTTTCAAATTGGAATGCAGGGAACACTGAGTTTTTAATTCTCACTGTTGTTTGATTTTGTTGATATAAGTTCTTTACGAGGGTTACTAGTTACTAGATGGTTTGGCATTTCTAATTCTTGCATGATGTCCCATAAAATATCCCATCTCATACAGTCAAAGGCCTTGGAGTAATCTATAAAGCATAGATAAAGGCTTAAGTTGAATTTCCTTGCTGTTTCGATCATTTGTCTGATGTTAGGTATATGATCTCTAGTTCCTCGACCTTTTCTGAATCCTGCTTGTTCTTCTGAGATCTGATGGTCTATAAAACTTTGTAATCTTTCCTTAATAATGTGTAGTAAAATCTAGATGGTATGTGAGATAAGCACAATAGTGCAGTAGGTTTCACATTTGTTGTGATTGCCTTTCTTGTAGATGGGGATAATGGTGGAACTAGCCCAGTCATTTAGCCATCTTCCAGTCTTCCATATTTTGTTGCATAAATCATGTATCCAGTTGACTGCGTTCTCTCCAAGGTTTTTCAGCCGGTATTGAATCAGGACCTGGGGCTTTGTTATTCCTTAAGTTTTTGATTGCTTGTTCTACTTCACTTTTGAGAATCTCCGGTTCCGTTTCTGTGTTTTCCACAGCTCCTTCAAGATGAATAGCTGGGTCCTTGTAAAGCTCGGCGCAATATTCTTTCCATCTTCTGGCTATGTCATTTAAGATCATGCCGTTTTCCTCTGTAATTATATTAAGTTTTGGTTTGAATTTTTTGGTTATATCTTTAACCTTCTTGAATAAATCTGTTGTTTCATTAGAGTTGGAGCGTCTTTCTATTTCTTTACAGATGTTTTGGATATAGCTATTTTTATCTTTTTGACAAGATTTCTTAATAGCTTTATTCAGGTTCAGGTAATTTGGGTTTTGCCATTCTGTTGTTTTAATTTATTCCTTTTTTTCAATTAGTTCTAGGGTTTCTTTTGTAATCCATGGACTGCCATTCTTCTTTTTTATTGGGATGTTTTTGGCTGGTATGGTTTTAGTATGGTAAGAAAGACAATCAGATTATGAGAGAAAATTACCTAAGCAAAAACTAAAGTAAACCCAAAAGAGTTTTTGTGATGTAGCAAGAAAGAAGAAGGGTGGCTTTCATCAATGCTGATGCTAGGAAGGTGACAGAAGAAGAAATAATTGAGTTGCTGAGTAATCACTCTGCAAAGGTGTATCAAGTTGAGATTTTGCAGTTTGCTGATGTGACAGAGACTGATTTTTTGAAATTTCACTATTTCAGCTCCTAAACAGGAGCTGAAATAGTGAAAAATATCAAGGTGAATACAGAAGTGGTACAGATGGCACATCCATGCCTTATGCAAATACAAGAAAACTGCAAGTGCCTCTGAAATTGTATATGGTGCCAAAACTGTGCAGAGTAATAATTTACAAAGGTGTAGATATCCTGCAAGATAATTTAAATAAATTGGCATTGTGGGTAAAGGATAATGGTTATTTATTTAATGCCGCAAAATATAAGGTTATGGGTTGAAAAGGGTACTACATTGCAGGAAATTGATGAGGCTAAGGACTTGAAACTAAAGGTGGACAGAGAGTTGAAGTCCAGAGAGCATACTGCAAATGGCAAACTCCTTTGACTACTTGGATGTTGAAAACCACATTAACAAGTAAAACGAGTAGGTCATTATCCATTTTTATAATCATGATTTGGCAGCATATTGACTACTGTGCACAGATATAATCGCCTAGATTTCTTGGGGGATCAGGAAGTGGTGAAGAGGATTCAGAGGCGATTGACCAAGCTGGTGCCATATCTGTGGAATGTTCCCTACAAGGACAGACTGAAGGTGTGTGTGTGGATTGCAAAGTTTAGTTGATAAGCAAAAAAGAAGGGAACTTATGAGTTATTAAAGGGATTCTATAAGATGTACAAGAAAATTTTTCAATGCATGATGAACAAAGAAAGAGAACTAGGGGTTTACCCTTGGAAGGTGTGTATAAGTGTAATTAATAAAGGTGAGCAGATTAGATTTTTTGCTTGGAGAAGGATGAATAAGTGGAATAGATTGTCAGAATTAGTTGTGAGTGTCCTGACAGTAAATGAGTTTAAGGAGAAGTATGACAGGTATTGCATGTATAAAGGTTAACGCGGGACATATTTCTGTAATTTGAGACTCATCTGCAAAAAAAGATCCCACACAAGAATTGAAAGAACGTATGATAGTCTCAATGATGGTGCAAAAAATGATCTAACTACCAATCTATCGATGTCTCTGGGGTGGTGGCATATATTTTAGAGAAGGTGGTAAGAACTTGCATACGTACATAAATGGGTTGAGAGACAAGCTATATGATGATGAGCATGTAGAATTTAATTAAAAACGAATGTGACGAATAATAACTGATACTGAGTTTAATAGATAGTTAAAAATGACTAGTTTTGCTAAATATGTGTTATGTAATGGTTCATGTTTACTGCTTATTGTATTTTTTTTTGTTCTTTCTAAACCAGAAGAAGCCACCAGCACATGTGGCAAAACTAGTTGGTTTAACTAGCTTCTTATTAAGAAACCTTATTTACTAGACTAGACATTATTAACAAGACCTTCATATTAAGGTCATCATCTGCTATGTTACATTTTACACAGTATGCCAAAGAGACAATGATTTGATCAATGGTTATTCTACTGGCCTCCTGCCCTCTAGTGAAAAAATAAAATAAATAGATAAAATTAAATAAAATAAAATAACTACATCAAAGCTATATTCTGTTTATGACAACATCAGAGAACAATTTCATATAGATAGTTTTATTATAGCAAAAGTGATGTCCTAATTTAACATGAGAGTTGTTATATTAGAGTTAAGATCCTGATTACCTATAGTCCTATTTAAAATTAACTCTTAGGCAGAAAAGTTATGTGGGTAGAATATGTGCCTTCCATATTCTTGGGATTTTTAGACCATCATTATTGCTAAGATTAGGGTGGTTGATAAGAATTTCACAGGACTCCTTAAATTTACATTCATACCATGTTTTAGTGTGATGCAAACAACATGTAGTCACAACATGGAGTGTGAGGTAGTCTCCATAATCTATATCCATTCTTTTAGTCTTCCACTAAAAGAACAGATATAGACAAGCTATACTTTGTAACAATATAGCATGGGTTTACTAAACAAGGCGACATCTGAGCAATATGCTCATATTTTATAATAACATTAAAGCATAGTTGCATAAAGGGAAAGGTTACACTATGATGCTGTTGGACTTTGATAAGGCCAATGATTTGCTAATTTCGATGACAGGATACCATATGAAATGCTGTTGCATAAACTGGAGGATAAGGGACTGGAATATAAACTAACAATTTAGATAAGTGAGTGGCTGATAGACAGGTATAGAAAGTGGTATTAGTGTGGAGATTAATCTGCTAGATTTAAGGGACCAGTAGTGTCCTTGGATCACTGTTGCTCAATCTATATATTAATGATATTAGGAAAACCTGTTAGGAGATGTTAAGTTGTTTGCTGATCATGCAAAGATAGATAGGGCAATCAGAGATGTTACTATAATAAGTTTAGTTTAATCCAAGTATAAGCAAACAAAGTTTGCGCCTGAAAGTATCTTCAGGACTGGGGTAAGGTAATACAACACCGGGCTCTCCACCTTTGCAGCAAGTTGCCCGGTGTTGTACTACCTTACCCCAGTCCTGAAGATACTTCCAGGCGCAAACTTTGTTTGCTCACACTTGGATAAAGGATTAAACTAAACTTATTATAGTCTAACCAAGTGAAAAATAAACTCTCAAAAAAAAGAGAGATGTTACTAATATGCAGAACTTATAACATGATTTGAATAGAGTGGAACTGTGGGTAAATGAGAATAGCTATTATTTCAATGTTCAATGTTCATAGATGTAAAGAACTTTGACATATAAGGATTAAAAAAAAAAGTCATTTTGCCTCTTTACAAGGCCTTGATATGACCACATCGGGATTTCTGAGAAGATTTGATCTTGTGGGTTCTGAAAGGATAAAGCCGACGAGTTCTTGCTTCCCAGGAGGTCTCTGATGAATAATAATAAACAGTGGAAAACCAGCAGAGAGCAGTTTGTAATATGTATTGTAGAATAAGAAATATGCTCAACAACTTGGCCTCTCTTGCTGGTATTTGCACTATATCACAAGGTGAAAAACTCATACATTTGAAGGATGTATGAGTTTTTTTTTAATGATGAGGTTTTTTAAATGATGAGGTGACAGTGAGAGAAATAACGTGCTTACTCAGCATCCTTCAAAGAATAAAAATATGGAAAATTAGGAAAACAAGAAGTACTGTATGGGGGGAGGGGGAGCAAGTGTGGGTTCGACTGCCCTTGGGACAAATAAGCATGTGTACAGAAATGATCTTGCAATGCTGAATTCACATTCAAAGGTTTCCAAAATCAGGATGGACAGGTACTGACATTACACAAGGGAAATGTTGAAAGGCATGTACACAAATGCCAGAAGTATCAGAAATAAAGGAGAGGAGTTTCTGGCATTGATCTGATGCAGGAAACTCCTGGCATCAGATCACTGATGTCTATGATTTTAGGCCAAGCCAAGCTGGGCCTAAAATCATAGACATCAATGAGACCTGATTGAAAGAAACAGATTTACAGAGATAAAGTATAAAAGGTATTATATTTGCAGGGAGATAGAGGGAATATGCTTGGAGTTGGGCAATTGTTGATGATAGCTGAAGAACTTCAACCAACAAAAATAGAAGTTAAGAAGGAATTTAGGTTTGGGGAGATGGTTTGTTAGAGGATATCTGGAGTGAGGTAGATGCCACAAGGAATATACTGCTAGTCACTGCTATAGACCCCCCTTGTTGGAAGTTTAATGGAATATTAACAGCACTGAAAAAGGATTAAAAACTATTCTAATTCTTCCAATATTTTGTCTGTCACGGAGTACGAACCAACACTTGTAGCATGTGCACGCACACTTAAAATAGATTTAAATCCTTTCCTAGTGCTGTTAGTACTCCATTAAACTTAAACATAATGTTTTTCCAGCACTAAGGCTGTAACACGTCATTACTAATTACTCATGGTGAACAGACAGCATGCAAGGCAACACAATACAGTAAGTCAACCCTATGTTCATCTGGACAATTAAATCTGCTGGCCTCTTTAAAAAAGATGTTGGGATATAAGAGTCATACTAAAAATTGCATCAAACTAAAAATCTAGTTCCATTCTAAAAATTTACAAAACACTGGAAGAATTAGTTTTGCTCTACTGCAAGAACAGATCAATGCACTGCACACAAGCCTCACTTCCAATGCTGCAATTTGAGTTCTCAGTAATCTTCAACCCAGAGCTTTGGTCCATTCTCTCGAACACTTTAGAACTATCCACACACAAAAAAAAATTATCATTTTTGAGAAATAAGCATATATTCAAAAAACAATCTGTGCAATTCTACATCCAAGCTACAAACTCTACTTCATATAGTGAATCTGTTTCAAAAAGGCTCAACAAAGATGCCATCAGCACCCTAAGCTACAATTTTCCCATAGCACAAAAGGAAGTTAACGTTCAACACACAACATGGAATCAGTAGCTTAGCTCATAAAAGAGCCAATAACATGAGTTGACCTTGGCAATTGTTCTACTACAGTCTTCTCCTTCGAAAAGAAAACCATCATCTGGCCAACTTCTTGCTCCCAGAAAGCTATGGAAAGATAATATTATAGTTATTACCAGGGCTCCAGAAATCCACTCACCACATGAGAGTGAATTTTTGGCCTTGTTATAAATGCATTTTTTTTTATTTTTGGAAGAAAAAAAAAAACATTAATTCATTGTGAAGTTATTTGATCATGGGTGGTAGCCAACGAATTCCTTAGGGAAGTTTAATTTCCAGAGAGTTAAAAATAAAACTTCTGGATCTGAAATCTTTCATTCAAAACACTAGAGCATTCTCTTTTAAAGAATCAGTGAAACAGCTACAATTTTAGTTGTTGGTTATCTCTACATTAGTCATCTTCACTTCCTTCCCTTCTTTTATCTCTTTTAAGTTTCAGAACTTGATTTTTCTTTCTATATGAAGACTGGTGGAAGTTTTTTCACTTGGCTATGTTACCAATTATATATTTGGTTTAATCCTTTATCCAAGTGTAAAGCAAACAAAGTTTGCACCTGAAGTATTTTCAGGACTGGGGCAACTCGTGGCTAAGGTGGTATAAGTTCTCATCACTTGCCTTAGTATTTCATAACGCAAAGCACATCTCCTTAGGGAGATGTATAATGCTATGCATTAAGGGAAGGGTTACTACCCAGACAGGTTTCAACCTTTATTGAGGTCTCATCAGTGGGAGCCAGACCCAGAGGTGGTGATACTAAGGTGAAAGTAATGGAGAAGTCATATTTCCATATACGAGTTGCCAAAAGGTGTCCCACCTTATTATTAAAATTCTCTGGATTAGAGATAGTTGATGGAAGTTTTTTCACTTGGCTATGCTACCAATTACATTTGGTTTAATACTTTATCCAAGTGTAAGCAAACAAAGTTTGTACCTAAAGTATTTTCAGGACTGGGGCAACTCGTGGCAAAAGTGGCATAACTCATGGTAAAGGTGGTATCTCTAATCCAGAGAATTTTAATAATAAGGTGTGACACCTTTTGGCAACTCGTATATGGAAATATGACTTCCCCATTACTTCCACCTTAGTATCACCACCTCTGGGTCTGGCTCCCACTGATGAGACCTCCATAAAGGTCGAAACCCGTCTGGATAGTGACCCTTCCTTTAATGCATAGCATTATACATGCCTGCAAGAAGATGTGCTTTGCATTATGGGATACTAAGGCAAGTGATGAGAACTTATACCACCTTTGCCACGAGTTGCCCCAGTCCTGAAAATACTTCAGGCGCAAGTGGTATATGAAGACTGTTCATTTTTTAATAATAATTTAAAACTCAACCTGCAGTAGCTTAAGCATCTCAACAGTTGTTCTGTCATCATTGTCGTAACATAACAGTTGATAACTTTTAAGCATTTTTCTTTCTATATGAGATTTCTTAAATATCCACTTTCAAGTTCCAAAAAGGTCCTCATTTCTATCACAGCAATATAGGATTATTCAAATTAAGGGGATATTAAATCCCACATTGTTTTAAAACTGAATAAGAAACTCAAAGATTGGAATCAGAGAGTTTCATGCTGAATATAATAAACTATAAAAGTATCGGCAGTTACTAGCGTGAGCTAATGCAAGTAGTCCTAGTACGTAGTACAATCTCAGGCAACTCGTTTTAAAGGTGGGGAAAGTTCTGATCGCTAATCTTGGTATTTTCCATAATGTAAAAACACATTTCCTAGGAAATGTATGCTGTTATTACATTATGGTGGGAGGTCACTACCCAGACCAGTTTCAGCCTTTTTTAAGGCTTCATCAGTGAGTAGCTAGACCAAATAGATACCAAAGGGTATAGCAAAAAGAACTTATATACTCTGCTATGTCAAACAGGTGCAACCATTAAGTTACTTAAATATAAGGAACCAATAGGCTTCATTTCGGCGATATAAACATTATTCAAATTAAGGGAATATTAAATCCCACATTGTTTTAAAACCGAATAAGAAACTTAATTTGAATAATGTTTATATCGCCGAAATGAAGCCTATTGGCTCTTTATATTTAAGTAACTTAATGGTTGCACCTGTTTGACAACTCGTATGGCAGAGTATATAAGTTCTTTTCGCTATACCCTTTGGTATTTATTTGGTCTAGCTACTCACTGATGAAGCCTCAAAAAAGGCTGAAACCGGTCTGGGTAGTGACCTCCCACCATAATGTAATAACAGCATACATTTCCTAGGAAATGTGTTTTTACATTATGGAAAATACCAAGATTAGCGATCAGAACTTTCCTCACCTTTGCAACGAGTTGCCTGAGATTGTACTACGTACTAGGACTACTCACATTAGCTCATGCTAGTAACCGCTGATACTTTTATAGTTTACTATATTCGGCATGAATCTCTCCGATTCCAATCTTTGAGTTTCTTATTCGGTTTAAAACAATGTGGGATTTAATATCCCCTTAATTTGAATAATGTTTATATCACCGAAATGAAGCCTATTGGCTCTTTATATTTAAATATTATAGGATTCTTTTCACTATGCAACACACATCTAGTCTTGAAGTGTCATGAAGGGATAAAAATGAGCAGTTATTATGTGTTATTTATAGCTTTTTATTTGTAAACAGTAAATCTTGCACACCTCAAATGTGCGAGAAAATGTGTAAGATTTTCATATCATATATGCAATTAAATTAAATTGCAGTTAGCATTTCCAACAAATAATAATCAAATCAATGTATTTATTTAGTTTAATACTAAACTTACATATATATACAGACAACATGTAAATAAACAATCTAATTCTTTAAAAAATTAATTTTCTTTAAATATAATTTCATTACAAAATAAACTGAAAATTATAAACAGAAAAATTAAAATTAGCACAATCTAATTAAATACTGCAGCACGCACGTACACCTTATTCTTCAAACACTTTGCAAAGACAAGTCAAAGACCAGATCATGTGAATGAGTGCATTGTGAAAAGGTGTGAGGCTCCACATCAAGTGCTACTAACTTTATTTTCAGTGAGTTTTATTATTTATCATCCCTGTTCAATTACTGTTCATGGATAATTTATATAAACTCACCCTTCATTATGAACAATAAATGAAAGAGGACAAAAACAGAGTTCTGATGAGATAGGTTATGGTGTACATTTTAAACCCACCTTAAAGGAAAGCCTATTTCTGTATAATTATGTGTAATATATAAGTGAGAATTAAAGAATGTATTACTTTGTCAACATAATGTTTACTTGTTTTTTTTTTTTAAACATCACTTATTATTTTATTATTATCATTTGACACCTCCAGGGAGTCAAAAGACTCATCGAGGGAGGGTACCTGCTCTACAACTCTGTTTCCACCACTCAATTCACCAACTGACCGCAACTACACCAACGCCATCTACCGCCGACCACCACTGGTATTTACACAGACAATCACAAACATCCATGCCCACGGTGGGATTTGAACCTGCAGCCTTTTGGCTGGAGAGCAGATACACTAACCGCTCGGCCAGCCTGATATTTATATAAAGAAGATTGATACTTTGGATGCTCCTATGTGGTGACCGGGAATTAGAATAGTCCCACTGTGAGTTCAAATGCATCGTAAAAGGTGATCAAATGAACACCCAGTGTCTGGGAGTATAGCCAGACTACTCTGCTTCCTCCAGGAGTCATAAATATGGAGGCTAGATCTGCCAGGTTGGGGATTGGGCTTGGTGCTGACAAATGCATCCTGTAAAAAAAAACCTTAAGAAATCCAAAGAAGTAAAAGCCAGACTGATAAAAGGACAAAGACCTGCTAAACGAATTAAGGATATGACTATTGGAACTTGAAATGTTTTATCACTGTATAGACAAAAAGCTTTGATGATGCTCCTGGATGAATTTAAACCCTACAATATAGACATCATCTGTTTACAGGAAATAAGATGGAAAGGGAAAGGTATTATTGATAAAAAAAAGGATGTACAATATTTTATAGTTGTCAAAAAAAAAAAAAAAAAAAAGAACATAAGTTAGGAGTAGGCTTTGTTAACAAGAGGGTTAAACACCTTGTTTTAAACTTCAAAGCCAATAAGCGAAAGACTGCTGATTAAGAATATGAGGAAAAATTTTTAACTATAGCATCATTAATATACACGCACCTACTGAAGAAAAAGACGAAAATGAAAAGATAGTTTTTATGATGCTCTGGCCAAGTTATATGATAAATGCCCAAGACATGATATAAAAATCATCATTGGAGATATAATACACAAATAAGAAAAGAAAATGAATACTATCCTATTAGAGGTACGAATGGACTACATAATATAACTAATGATAATGGAGAACAACTTATTAACTTTACTACCTCTAGAAATATGGTAATAGGATCCACTTTGTTCAAACATAAAGATACATATCTAACTACCTGGAGCTCACCAGATAAATTATATTTTAACCAGGCAGACCATGTCCTAATTGACAAGAGACATGTCTCTTATCTGATGAACGTAAGAACATATAGAGGTGCTAACACTGACTGATGATTATTTAGTATTATCTCGAATACGAGCCAGGATTTCTAATGCTAGAATAGTTCAAGACACTAAAGTACAAAACTTTGACTGTGACAAACTCAAGGAGTCTAAAACTGTATCTGAATATGCAAATAAGCTATGTGAATATTTGAAGAATTCTGACTTAAATGAACAGTCAGCCATTAAAGACAGATGGTCTCACCTAGTAACTGGGATTAAGGAGTCAGCACAACAGATATTAGGCATAAAAGGGAAAAAAAGAAAGTAGATAACTGGTATGATGAGGAATGTAAAGTAGTTACCGAAGAAAAGAATAAATGTTATATCAGGATGCATCAGAAGAATTTTACAAGAGCTGCTCTTGACGAGTATCATGAAGAAAGAAAAAAAGGGAAAAAAAAGAGATTATGTAAATCATAAGAAGGAAGAGTTGGAGCATTGAAGAACTGAGAATGAAGTCAAGATGTTTTATGAAGAGATAAATAAAACTAGAAAAGAATTTAAGCTTAGACTGACAATATGCAGGAATTAAAATGGTGATATCATAAACGATAAAGAAAATATATTGCTCAGATGGCAGAGACATTTTAAAAATCTTTTAAAAGGGAAAAAAGAGGGATTACGTGAATCATAAGAAGCCCACCTTGGATTCTTATGATTTGAGTAAGTACAAGTAGCATTGTCTAAATTAAAGAATTGTAAAGCTCCTGGATCCAATAATCTGCAGGCAGAACTATTGAAACAAATATTAAATTACACGATAACCACAGTAATTAACTTTAATGAAATAAAAGTACAGATATTTCATATTGAAACTAGCAGTACATCATCAGTGTAGACAACAAGCAAATCAAAGGCACAGAATACAAAGTACATAGCAGTCAGTGGTTTACCAATTAAAACTGTTACCGCATGCTAGAAATTAATATTATTAAAAACTTTTTTTTTTTTTTTTGATGGTTACATAAGATAAGAATCTCCCAAACTTTTGGGGGGGAGAGAATCGTTCTGATTCAGATTTGGCTGATGTAAAAAGGGCCTCACAACTTTCTTTGAAAAAGGTGTTCATATTTGAACTTGCATCTATGGAGAAGATGAGCTTTATCCCACTGGATCTTGTGTTTAGTATCAATAGTATGTTGTGCCAGACCAGACTTCTGATGTTTCATGTATTCGATATAAAATATGGGATTGAATGCGATGGGTATAGCGTGTTCAGGAGTGACAGGGTGAATAAAAAGGGGGGAGGAGTGTTATTGATGATAGCTGATGAGCTGCAGCCAAGGAGTATAGAAGTTGAACTGCAGGATAGAGAAAAGAGCACATTTGAGGCTGTTTGGTGTGAGATAGAATCTAGCACAACAAAATATACAATTGGGTGCTGCTATAGACCAGCTGATGGGGATAGTATGCATAGGCAAATAGAAAACATGAGTGGAAGGAGGGTAATTTCAATTATGGTAACATTGACTGAAAAGAGGAGAGGGCACATGGGAGGAAGGAATGGTAACAAGAGTGGTAAGAAAAGCAAAAGCAGATTACGAAAGAAAATTGGCCATGCAGGCTAAAGAGAATCCCAAACAATTTTTTCAATATGTTGCAAGTAAAAGGAAAAATACTCATGGTAGAATGATCTTAAAAAATGCTGAGGGTAGGGAGGTAACCGAATCAGTCGATATTGTGGAATTACTGAGTGAGCACTTTGCAAAAGTATATCATCCAGGTGGTGACTTTGCAGGAATGGAAGAACCAACAGCTTATACTGGAATTGTGATGAATGAAGTAGAGGTAACTAGTCTATTACAGAACCTCAATGTCAATACATCTGTGGGATTGGATGGTATACCAGCTCGTGTTGTACGTGAAGCGGCTAAAGAATTGTCAGTGCCCTTGACCATTTTGTTTAATTTGAGCCTCGGGTCTGGGTCAGTCCCAAGGGGGTGGAAAGAGGGGAAAATAGTTCCGCTGCACAAAGGTGGTTCCAAGGCTGCTGTTGAAACTTACCGGCCAATCAGCATAACAGGAATCACTATCAAGGTCTTAGAGAAAATAGTCAAGAGGAAAATACAAGATTGGATAGAAGAAAATGGGATACTGTATTGGGGACAGCATGGTTTTGTAAAGGGTAGGTCATGCCTCAGTAACTTGCTCACGTATTATAACACAGTGACGGCTGAACTGGATAAGGGTAATGGGTTTACAGTGATTCTACTGGACCTTGCTAAGGCCTTTGACAGGATACCACATGGAATTCTAATCAGTAAATTGCAGCATATGGGGAATGGACATAGGGTTGGTGAGATGGATAGGAGGGTGGTTGACGGAGAGATATCAGGGAGTGGTTTACTCAGGAGTGGAGTCCACAAGATGGCCTGTGACTAGTGGTGTGCCACAAGGATCTGTTCTTGGACCACTGCTGTTTAATTTGTTCATTAATGATATAGGAAAGGATCTGAGAGGAACAGTTCATTTGTCTGCGGATGATGCGAAGTTGGGTAGGGCAATAGTGAATGCAGATGACGTCAAAATTTTGCAGGATGATTTGAATATATTGGAGGTCTGGGCTAAGGAGAATGGATGTCAATTTAATGTGGCAAAATGTTAGTTTCTGCATTTTGGGGTGAAAAGATTGGCGGCAGTTTACTGCATTGGTGGAACTGTGCTCCAGGAAATTGATGAAGCACGAGATTTAGGAGTGTTGGTGGATAAGGAATTGAAATTTAGGGGACACATTGCAAAAGTGGCCAAATCAGCTCATCAAATCACTTGGTTGCTGAAGAATACGTTGACAAGCAGGTTATTGTTCTTCTGTATCGAGCCTTGATAAGACCCCTCATCTCGACTACTGTGCCCAGATTTGGTCACCTAGGTTTCTTTTTGATGGGGAGGAGGTGGAGAGGATCCAGAGGCGAGTGACCAAGATGATAGCAGGTCTGAGGAATGAACCTTATGAGAACAGGTTGAGGATTTGTGGGTTGCAAAAATTGGTTGATAGGCAGAGGAGGGGAGATATGATTGAGACATTCAAATTACTGAAGGGTTTCTATAAAATTAATTCAGAAGATATTTTTGAGAACAGGGCTGGTTGTGGGAGGACTAGGGGACATCCATGGAAACTGGGCAAAAGTGTGGTTAGTAAAGGTGTTAGAGCTGGGTTCTTTACTTTTAGAGTAGTGAATGAGTGGAATGCGCTCCCTGAGTCTGTGGTGGATGCTGTGACAGTGAATGAGTTTAAGGCGAGGTATGATAGATACTGTATGAATGTTGAATAGTTGTGATGAATATGATTTGGGGCCTCTCTCGATGAGTCTAATGACTCCTTGGAGTTGCCCGTAATAATAGTAATAATGTTACTTAAATTAAGGGGATATTAAATCCCACATAGTTTTAAAACCGAATAAGAAACTCAAAGATTGGAATCAGAGAGTTTCTTGCAGAATATAGTAACCTATAAAGTATCGGTGACACTAGCGTTAGCCAATGCAAGTGATCCTAGTACGTAGTACAATACCGGACGACTCGTTGCAAAGGTGGGGGAAGTTCAGATCGCTATTCTTAGGTATTTTTCCATAATGTAAAAACACATTTCCTAGGAAATGTATGCTGTTATTACATTATGGAGGGAGGTCACTACCCAGACCGGTTTCAGCCTTCTTTGAGGCTTCATCAGTGAGTAGCTAGACCTAATATCAAAGTGTATAGCGAAAAGAACTTATATACTCTGCGAACGAGTTTTCCAAACAGGTGCAACCATTAAGTTACTTAAGTATAAAGAGCTAATAAGCTTCATTTCGCTATACACTTTGGTATTAGGTCTAGCTACTCACTGATGAAGTCTCAAAAAAGGCTGAAACCGGTCTGGGTAGTGACCTCCCTCCATAATGTAATAACAGCATACATTTCCTAGGAAATGTGTTTTTACATTATGGAAAAATACCTAAGAATAGCGATCTGAACTTCCCCCACCTTTGCAACGAGTCGTCCAGTATTGTACTACGTACTAGGATCACTTGCATTGGCTAACGCTAGTGTCGCCGATACTTTATAGTTTACTATATTCGGCAAGAAACTCTTTGATTCCAATCTTTGAGTTTCTTATTCGGTTTTAAAACTATGTGGGATTTAATATCCCCTTAATTTAAGTAATGTTTTCATTGCCGAAATGAAGCTTATTAGCTCTTTATACTTAAGTAATAATGTTGATGCTCATTAATTATTTTTTCTGCAGAACGGCCTGTTTTTCCAAAGTATGTTAGACTGATTACATTCACATGATATCTGGTAAACACCAGCTAATGATAGAGCTGCCAGTTTGTCTTTTGTAGATGCCAACAGGGGAGAAATTTTGTTGATTGGAAAATATCTGGGAACAAGATATTTCTTCAAAATTCTGCCAATCGCTTCAGAGATGCCAGTGATATAAGGGATTGGATCCCTGCGGTCTGTTGAAGAATCCTGAGGTGTTGGAACATGGGTGTCATTTATCTGCTGGATTTGATTAGGGCTGCTACCATTACATTTCATTAATGTTTTGACAGTGGAAAGCTCTTGTTGTAAACTTGAGGGAGAGAAGCACACTTTATGTTCTCTATTAATTAACGACTTGATAACACCAATGTTTTGGGAGGTGTGATAAGCAGACTTTTGATGAATGTTGAAAGTTTATTTTTCACTTGGTTAGAGTATAATAAATTTAGTTTAATCCTTTATCCACCTTACCTGTTGTACCACCTTACCCCAGTCCTGAAGATACTTTCAGGTGCAAACTTTGTTTGTTCACACTTGGATAAAGGATTAAACTAAATTTATTATTTTGATGAATGTATCTGCCAGTAAAGATAGGTTTTCGATAAACACTGGTTGATGTTACCGGAGGTTGTGCATGTAAGGCCTGTGTTCCAACACCTCAGGATTCTTCAAGAGACCACAGGGTTCCAATCCCTTATATCGCTGGCATCTCAGAACTGATTGGCAGAATTTTGAAGAAATATCATCTTGTTCCCACATATTTTCCAATCAACAAAATTTCTCATCTGTTGGCATTTACAAAAGACAAACTGGCATCTCTATCATTAGCTGGTGTTTACCAGATACCATGTGAATGTAAGCTAACATACTTTGGACAAACAGGCCGTTCTGTGGAAAAAAAGAATTAATGAACATCAATATTATATCGAATACATGAAACCTCATAAGTCTGGTCTGGCACAACATAGTATTCATCTAAACACAAGATCCAGTGGGATAAAGCTCGTCTTCTCCATAGATGCAAGTTCAAATACGAATGCCTATTCAAAGAAAGTTGCGAAGCCCTTTTACATCGGCCAAATCTGAATCTGAAGGATTGTCTCTCTCACACAAAAGTTTGGGAGATTCTTATCTTATGTAACCATTAAAAAAAAAAATAGTTTTTAATAATATTTGTAATAATTATTAATATTCATTTCTAGCACGTTGCAACAGTTTTTAATTGGTAAACCACTGACTGCTGTATGTACTTTGGATTCCGTGCCTTTGATTTGCTTGTTGTCTACACTGATGATGTACTACTAGTTTCAGTAAGAAATTTCTGTACTTTTATTTCATTAAAGTTAATTACTGTGGTTATCGTGTAATTTATTATTTATGGTTATGCCACAGGCACCTTTAAAGATTAAAGAATGCCTCAAACAAATTCATGAGTTAATGAATCATATATAGTGGAATGAAATTCTCCCACAAAAATAGTCTACCAGTGTCATACATCCAATATTAAAAAAAAAGGAGACCAGTTAGAATGTGCTAATTATAGAGGGATTAGCCTTTTAAATACAATATATAGTCTTCTCTAATATCTTATATAATACTATCCAAATATACTGAAAAAATATAGGAAGCTATCAATGTGGATTTTGACCGAAACAGATGGACAACAGAGCAAATATTCACACTGACAAATATTGCAAAAAATATGTGAATACAATATAATTACTCACTTCATTTATTTATAAACTTTAAATCTGTATATGGCACTTTTGACAGACCAGTTATTTTAAGCAATGATGGAATTGAACATTCTACTTAAGAGTCAAAGCTGTATAACTGAGAGGAGACCTCCACATAGCCTTTAAAGGAATGCGAAGAACCGACCGGGCTTCTGACCTAATGTCCAATCCTCACCTTCTTGTGGTGCACCCTGTTGGGTATCTACCTGGATACTGAACGAATGAGGATGGGCTGGCAATTTGGGATTTAGCCAAACAAAATGCATTCTTATTGGCTTAAACCAATATACAATGATGGTACAACATGAAAAAATTTCATGCCGGCTGGGGCGTTGCCCGGTTAAACAAGGTCCACATTGTTCTTGCCAGGAAACCAGGGCGAACAGCAAAAAGTCAGCTACTGGAACAAATCTGAAAGCATATCCCAACTCAACATCACCAGAGTTAAGGATCGGTACTATCAACATAAGAACCCTGAATGGCAAAGAAAGGGGGATAGCTGAAGAATGAAATAAGTAACAGATCGACATAATAGGCTTGACTGAAACTAAAAACACAAAAACTAGAGAGATCTTTCTGAGCAATAAATGCAAAATACCATATTCAGGAAATGACAATCAAGGAAAAGAAGGAGTAGCCGTAGTATTCAACACAAAATACAAAGCTAATCATCTTGAACGGCAGGCAGTCTCAAGTAGAGTGATGTGGGCTAATATCAGAATGGGGAATTGGTCAATGAGACTTATTTGTGCCTATGGTCCCACAGAAGGTTATACTAAGGTAGACGTGGAGGAATTTTTTGATGCTTTAGAAAAAGCAACTGACACAATGAAAAAGGAAAAGTTGGTCCTAGTTGGGGATCTAAATAGCAGAGCAGGAAAGGATTGTCAGACATACAAAATGTTTTGGGAAAATTTGGAGAAAAGAGCAAAGCTAATAATAATGGCAAATATCTGTTGGATTTCTGCTCAGGACATGGACTGGTTATTACTAACACCATGTTCCAACATAAAAATGTGCACAAATTTACATGAAGAGAAGAAGCAAGGAATAAGAAAAGTCTCATTGACTATGGTATTGTTGTTAGTGATGTTTTCTCCCTAGTGCAGGACACCAGAGTGTACAGAGGATTTGAAATTGGAATTGATCACTATTTAGTCTTGAGCAGGATAAAACTGAATTTCATATTGAAATGAATAACATGTAAGAAAGTTTCAAAGCGAATAAAAGTTGAGCAGCTCTCAGATGTGAACTGTAGACTAAAATACACAAAGATTATTGAAAAAAAAAATGAAAGAGTTTGAGAACAGGAATCAAACCTTGGAGATTCAATGGCAAGCCTTGAAGGAATAAGAAAACCCTGATTGATTCAGCCAGAGAGGCATGTGGTGAGGTTGTCTGCAAGGATTAAAAAATCAGAACTCCATGGTGGATACAGGAAGTTAAAGAGGCAGTGAAGGAAAAGAAGAAAGCATATCAACAGTTCCTGGCAAATAAGTCAGCTTTTGCTCTTAGAGAATACAGAGAGAAATGTAAGAAAGCGAAACACTGTGTAAAACTAGCTAAACAAAAGTCATGGGAGGACTTTGGCCAGAACATAGAAAATAAATATCCAGAAGGTGGTAAGATATTGTTGAGGTTGTTGAAGAAGCTTAGAAATGGAGGAAAGAGTGCTGTAAAAGGAGTTAGAGATGATAAAGGTGACATGAAAACGGGAGAAAAAGATATCATTGAAGTATGGAGTAATTACTTTCAAAAACTGCTAAATGAAACAAGCAGTGATGACAGCACTGTGATAAAAACACTGACCAGACATGCAGTCAGGAATATATATCCATACTTGAAGTAGAAAAAGCCATCAAAGGCTTGAAATGTGGAAAGGCAGCAGGAGTAGATGATATTCAACCAGAAATGCTGAAGTATGGTGGTATAAGTCTTATAGTGGCTGCACTGCATAGTTCAGAAAGCCTGGACAGAGGGACGAATTCCCAATGATTGGAGTAGAGCTCTAATAGTACCCATATATAAAAAGGGAAATAAAACTGAATGTCAG
This sequence comes from Typopeltis vanoorti, assembly GCF_054136105.1. Classification (NCBI taxonomy): domain Eukaryota; kingdom Metazoa; phylum Arthropoda; class Arachnida; order Uropygi; family Thelyphonidae; genus Typopeltis; species Typopeltis vanoorti. The sequence goes on from NC_143559.1 coordinate 139,421,112, forward strand.
AATTACAGAGGTATTTCCCTACTGAGTGTTCCTGGCAAGATCTATGCAAGTATACTTCAGAAATGGTTGAGAAGAATTGTGGAAGAAAAGCTTGTTGAAGAACAAGATTCATGCCAAATAACGGTTGTCAGGATCAGATCTTCACTTTACGACAAATAGTTGAGAAAGCATGGGAATATAACAAAAATCTGTATTTAAGTTTTGTCGATCTGGAAAAGGCATATGACGAGGTGCCAAGAAAGAAGCTATTCAATACGCTACAGTTACACGGAGTCAATGGGGCATTATATCAAGCAATACTTAGTCTTTATTTGAGCTGTAAGTCAGCTGTTAGAATTGAAGTACAGGAAGATGGTTTAATGTTAAATCTGGTGTGAGACAAGGATGTACATTATCCCCTCTGTTATTACTTATCTATATGGATCACATTATGAAGGAAAGTGGTATTAAACCTGATATCAAAATTAGAGATGTTAATGTCAGCTCTTTGTTTATGCAGATGATGTTATATTTCTAAATAAATCCACTACAAGCCATCAAATTCCCTGACTAAATAGAATAACTGTTGTAATAGATATGGTATGAAGGTCAGCAATAACACGACAAAGATAATGAAAATAGGCAGAAGTATTGAAAATATCAACTGCATTGTGAAAGGAGAACCTATAGAACAAGAAAAATATTTCCGCTACTTAGGCACGATGCTAAATTAAATATAGAAATAGACAACAGAATCAACAAAGCTGGTATAGTCGGAAGTCAACTGAATAAATTTATATGGAATAAGAGAGAAATTAGTGAAAACACTAAATTAGCTGTATACAAGACAGTGTTCAAAAACCAATTTTAACTTATGGATCTGAGAGCTTGGACAGAAGTAAGACACTTGACCAAAGATTAGAGATAGCAGATATGAGAGTCCTGAGAAAGATTAGGAGCATGAACAGATGGCATCAATGGCAATATCATATTAAAAACGAGGATATTAGGAAAGAATTTGACATTGTCAGCAGAGCTAATCTCAGGTAGTATGGTCACTTAAATAGAATGGGAGAGGATTGATTAGTAAAACAAGTGTTCTCTGCCAGGTTTTCAGGAAAAAGACCCAGAGGAAGATCAAGATATAGGTGGATTGATGCAGTAAAAAGTGCCTTAGAAGATAGAAATATAAGATCTGATAATGTTGGAGTCTTGACAGGTAACAGACTGATTTGGAGGAAAATTGTAGATAGGAAGAAGTTAGTAATGATGTAAATTTTTCATGTAGTACTATCATATACTGTACACCCCTTGAGAGTACACATGGCAGGAATTTGATGATGATACTGATCAGTCATGATAATGATACAAGCCTTGAGATTAGAAAAAGACCATCTGTGGCAAATAGATGCTATCATGGACTTTTAAGACATAAAATCAACACTATTAACTCTCCAAAGTAAAATTAGGATTTATAAAACCTTAATTTGACCTGTATTAGTGTATGCATCAGAAACATGGAGAATGAACAAACAGGATATACAGAAGATTTAAGTATTTTCAAAAGAAAAATACTACAAATTATATATGGACTGTTAAAGTGAATAATGAATGAAGAATAAGATATAATAATGAATTGTATGATTAAGTTAAAGGGAGATGGTAAATCCCATATTATTTTATACCCGGGTACGAAACTCGGATCGAAATCCATCAAATCCATAGAGTTTCATGCCGAAAAAACTATCGGCGAGCCCAAGTGCAAGTAATCACTTAGGTAGTAAAACACCAGGGCAACTCCATGCAAAGGTGGAGCAAGCTCCGTCACTAACCTTAATATTCTCTCATAACGTAAAACACAGCTTCTAAGAGATGTATATATACTGTTTTACATTATGAAAATAAATAAAACTATAAAATAAAACAGGATTAACTATCTCCCTTTAATTTAACTTATGTCGCCAATAAAATAACCTTTTGGCTTATTATTTGCAGTAAGAACTGTATCATTTGTTTAGAGAATCAGATATTATTATAATCATAAAAATTGGTCGCCTGCAATGGGCTGGACATTTAATAAGAATGGAAGACCTAAGACCAATAAAGATAGTCTTTCTCTCTCTAACCCAGGGAGTAATATATCTAGAGGAAGACCAAGAACTAGAAGAGAGGATAATATAACAGAAGATGCCAAAATTATTAGGAATGTAATTGGATGACTAAGGCAAAAAAAAAAAAATAGAGAAGAGTGGCAGAAGCTTGTGAGGAAGACTAGGACTCTCAAAGGGTTGTTAAGCCAATGATGATGATACTCCGTGCGAGACTTTTTTTTCAGGATAGTAAATTTAAGTTGTATTTCTGGATCCCTGGTTATCACTACAACAGATAAGGGTAGTGCCACAGTTGTTTTTAATGCCAATGAATACAACTTTAAAATGCATATTACTAGACATATGCATATTAGATAGTACAGTAAACCCTCGATTTAACGGGCAAAATTTCCGGTCCGTATGTCACATATGAAAATTAACACCCTGTTAATTTTAAAATGCTTTTAACCAAGATTTGCTCATAATTAAATTAACAGGTTATTTTTTGTTATTAATTTCCTGTTATTTTTAACACATTTTGGCAAATAGGCCATCGTATGTTGGAAAAACATTGTAGTAATTTAGCCAAAATAAATGAGTCACCACTCATAAAACATGTTCGCCAAATGATTAGGACGTGATCACACCACACACTGTAATCGGTACTTTTGTCACATAGCATCAGTTTTATTACACACATTTTTGTAATTTTAGGGAGTCAGAATTCAAAAGTTCAAAACAAAACTTTATAGCTTTCTCAAAACAAGATTACCTAAACTAAGTGCCTCAACATCAAACATTAACTTATCGAAAAGTGTGAAAATTGCGTTAAAAAATTGTTTTACACACAGTTTTTGTTATTACATTGCTAATGTTGATAAAATTGCAGTATAACGTTTCAGATGTTTTTATTTGAAAAACAATCGCAATTTAACAAACATCCCCTTAGCCGCTATTAGTCCATTAAATCAAGGGTTTACTGTATAATTTTTCTGGTTATCAATTAAGTCCAATAAATGATTGCACAGGATGATCTCCTACTTGTTATATGGCAAAATATCTCTCAAGACTTGTAAACTACACTGGAAAAACCATCCCTCATATCAAAGAGTTTTTAACTTCAAAGAAAGGAGTGCTTAAGGGTCAAAGCTGTATAACTGAGAGGAGACCTACACATAGCCTTTAAAGGAATGCGGAGAAGGTCCCCGACCAGGGCTTCTGACCTAATGTCCAATCCACACCTTAGAAAATAAATATCAAGAAGGTGGTAAGATATTCTGGAGGTTGTTGAAGAAGCTTAGAAATGGAGGAAAGAGTACTGTAAAAGGAGTTAGAGATGATAAAGGTGACATGAAAACAGGAGAAAAAGATATCCTTGAAGTATAGAGTAATTACTTCGAAAAATTACTAAATGAAGCAAACAGTGATAGCACAGTGGTAAAAAACACTCAACAGGCATACAGTCAGGAATAATTATCCATTCTTGAAGTAGAAAAGGCCATCAAAGGCCTCAAATGTGGAAAGGCAGCAGGAGTAGATGATATTCGACCAGAAATGCTGAAGTATGGTGGTATAAAAGTCTTACAGTGGCTACACTGCATAGATCAGAGAGCCTGGACAGAGGGACGAATTCCCGATGAGAATTGCCAAGGTGTCCTAATAAATTAATTATATGAAGAAAAACAATATGGGATGTAATATGCCTTAACTTAAATAAGTTTATATGTTGCCGAATTGAAGCCTTTGGCTCTTCATATAATTAATAATTTATTAGGTCACCTTCTTGACAATTCTCATAGTAGGGTATATGTAAGTTCTGGTTGCTACAAACTTGGTATTTCTAGGTCAACCTACTCACTGATGAGACTTCAATAAAGGTTGAAACCGGTCTGGGTAGTGACCTCTCTCACTCATAATGTAGAACAGTAATACAGCTCCTAGGAGCTGGGTTTCACATTATGGAGAAATATCAAGAATAGTGATCGGAGCTTGCTCCACCCTTACCATGAATTGCCTCAGTGTTGCACTCCCTAAAGGATCAGTTGTAACACTATCCAGGTATTTGCTTATGCTTGGACTCGCCGAACTTCATATATTTACTATATTCGGCATGGAACTCTTCGAGTTTCTTATTCGGCTCTGAAACTGTAATATCGCTTAACTTAAATAAGTTTATGTCGCTGAATTGAAGCCTTTGGCTCTTCATATAATTAAAGATTTTCACTTTACAACAAATAGTTGAGAAAGCATGGGAATATAACAAAGATCTGTATTTAAGTTTTGTTGATCTGGAAAAGGCATATGACAAGGTGCCAAGAGAGAAGCTATTCAATCTGCTACAGTTATATGGTGTCCATGGGGCATTATATCAAGCAATACTTAGTCTTTATTTGAGTTGTAAGTCAGCAGTTAGAATTGAAGGAAGTACAGGAAGATGGTTTAATGTTAAATCTGGTGTGAGACAAGGATGTACATAATTCCCTCTGTTATTCATTATCTATATGGATCACATTATGAAGGAAAGTGGTATTAAACATGATATCAGAATTGGAGATGTTAATGTCAGCTCTTTGCTTTATGCAGACGATGTTATACTTCTAAATAAATACGCTAAAAGTTTGCAAGATCCCTTGACTGAATTGAATAACTGTTGTAATAAATATGGTATGAAGGTCATCATTAAAAAGACAAAGACAATGAAAATAGATAGAATTGTTGAAAATGTCAACTGTGTTGTGAACGGAGAACCTGTGGAACAAGTAAAACATTTCAGCTACTTAGGCACGATTTTTAGTGAAGATGGTAAATTAAATATGGAAATAGACAACAGAATCAACAAAGCTGGTATGGTAGGAAGTCAATTGAATAAATTCATATGGAATAAGAGAGAAATTAGTCAGAACACTAAATTAGCTGTATACAAGACAGTGTTCAAACCAGTTTTAACATATGGATCTGAGAGCTGGGTCAGAAGTAAAACGTTTGACCAAAGACTAGAGACCGCTGATATGAGAGTCCTGAGAAAGATTAGAGGTGTGAACAGATGGCATCGATGGCAATATCATATTAAAAGCGAGGATATTAGGAAAGAACTTGACATTGTCGGTATCCAGGAATGCATTAGCAGAGCTAATCTGAAGTGGTATGGTCACTTAATCAGAATGGGTCACTTAATCAGATTAATATTATCATATTAAAAACGAGGATATTAGGAAAGAACTTGACATTGTCAGCAGAGCTAATCTCAGGTGACAATACCACTTCAGATTAGCTCTGTTACCTCAAGACTGATTTGGAGGAAAATTGTAGATAGGAAGTTGGTAATGATGTAAATTTTTCATGTAGTACTATCGTATGCTGTACACCCCTTGAGGATACATGTCAGGAATTTGATGATGATGAGAAAAAAATTACAGATTTTCATCTTCATGAGTCTGAAATAATGTTTATTTTTTATGCATCTTCATTGTTTACAAATATACTATTTCAAGAAATTCTACAGCTTTTACAAGTAGATCTCCCTGATGAAATCATCAAATTATTCAAGTTTACTCAATGCGAATTATTTTACTTGATGTAATAAATTATTTCAGCTAGGACACTGCAATGGATAGCCTTTACTGCTTAATTCTTCAAATGCACACAACTACAATCAATGCCATCTACTGCCCATCACTAACAACAACAACAGTATTTTTTGTCTGTAAATTGCATGTGTTCTCATGGCCGATTTGCCTGTATGCAGGATGAAAAACCTGGGTTTCTGGGAGGGAAACCCTCCTACTCCTGTATGAGATCAGCTAACTCACCTTCAACTGAAAACATCCATATAAAGATTTCTCTTGTCACTACGAAAATCAAACACAGGTCTTTTCTGATTGAAAGGCTCAAATTTAGACAATCAGATTTCTAACGCCATTTCTCCTTGATGATATATTTGCAACATGATGTCACTCTGAAACAGAACTACTTGAATTGCTGGATGAAATTAACTCCTTATATACTTGCTTCAAGTTCACTACTGAACAGAGGGAACTTATCTTTGGAAGAACAGATAAGGGTAGCAAGTTTATGGTGTAAACTTGCTGCCTTATCTGTTCTACCAAAGATCAGCTCCCTCCTCTCTCAGTGCCTGGAGTATATAAAGTATCCTGTTCCTGCAAGCTGGCTTACTTCAGATAGACAGGTAGATCAGCAACCATCTGTTTAGAAGAACACAAATCACACATCTGTAATCATTACTATGATCGATCTGGCCTTGCAGACCATGTTTTGGTTACAAAAACAATATTAACCCACAGGATCTCCTTGTTGTGTCCTGAATAATCAAAAATTGAAAATAAAAAAATTTAAAGTATTCAGGATCAACTACCTTCAATTGTAGGCATAGAATGTTGTGTTTTGGCATGGAAATTGAAATGTACATTATAATTTAATGCAAAACTGAAGAAATGTCTAGTTTAAGAAATGTGAGACTTAACCTGTTTGGTACAGAGTCAAATGAAGGAATTTATTTAAGGTTATTATTTAATTACAGTATCCCATTCTATGTATTGTGTGAAAACAAGTTGAGCGTAAGCTAAAGTCCAAGGGTCACACTTTAACCGTCCAGTACAACGTATGGCCTGAGGGAAGGAGAATTTATAAGGAAAGCGAAGCTAGAACGCATTCTTGGAAGAACACCACACGCAAGCGAATGAGTTCTGTGCGGTAATCAACGTAATTAAGCGTAAGAATCTCCGAGAAAGAGAGGGAAAATATAAGGGTCAAGCTCCCTCCCACATGAAGCTTTTTTTGGTTCTTGGTTCCTGCGCTCTTGGACATTGGCTCTCCATCTCCGCCAACGGGATGATTCCAGGTCAGCTGTAGAAGTCATGAAAGGCTTATCAAGGTTCACGAGGCAGAGCTAGCTATCTCTTCATAACAGAATAGCTAAGCTATATTGAGTGACCGATGATATAGATGTGTTCCTGCGGTTCCAGAGAAAGACCAGAACGGCACATCGCCTTATCGACTCGGAGAATCTGATTGTGCTGCTATCATAAGTGACCCGAAGAACGGTAGCCCACAAAGGTGCCTTGATGTCCAGACAAGGCTAAAGACAGAACAGAAAGTCATTCTATGGGATGGTAACGTAGAATGTTAAAGTATCTGATTTTCAATTAAAGATATGAGTGAACTCTGTAGGTTAATTTATGAATGGACAAGTTGTAGAGAACTTTAGTGATTATCCCATTTGTCAGTAACCTGTCCCTGTTTGGAAGAATGTTTCCCTAGAAAGGATCTGTATGTGAAATAACTTGGATATATTGTGAGAGATGATTAGTGACCTTGGTGATTAATGATAAGATAATTTAAGTTGGAAAACTGTAGGATTATAGGAACTCTATGGTCCAAGTTATGATTTATGTATTATAGCGTTAGTATTGATATCAGAATTTTGCTAGGAAGGTGATTAAGCTAATCATGTACCTTATATTTTTCATGTATATCTCTCAAGCCTTAATAAATATGTTTTATATTATCTGACTGAATCCAGCCGATTTTATGAATAATAAAGTTTTATGAGTGGCTATTTTATGAAAAATAGCCACTCATAAAATTACTAACGAACTTAGCGGGAGGGACATATGAATGTAGTTTAATCTTTCAGGCCACGACTGCATGTAAAACAAAGAGAAGTGAGAACAGTTAGATTAGAGTTTGAAATTTTATTAATGTGTATTATTCTGAGATAGCCACCTTGGATAAGTCTTATCTATCCTCTGTATTGGCTGGCACAGCAAAAAAATAAATTCGTCAATATTTAACCGGTGGACTGTCGCAGAGGACATAACTTTAGGGTCTTGTCCCATACATAGACAAAGCTCTAATGAATGAAAGGATTACACGTGACAAAATTTTGAGAGTGGCCTGAATCATGGTTTGCTTAAGAAAAAGAAAGTGATAGCTGATTTATTTAACTTATTAGAAAACTATTACAGAAGCCAGAAAGGAAGTAACTGTATAGGAGAGTATAGAAAACAAGGGTGGTAAGAATATAGTTATAACGCTCCTGGAGAAAAACTGCCAAGCTCCAACATAGTAAATTAGAAAAAAGAAAGACTGTTTTTAGAATCAGCCGTGGCACTCAGAAATCAACCGAATTTAAATAAATATGGTTGCATAAAGGCCACAGGTTGTTGGTATTAGTGAAACATGGCTGACAGAAGATGATAAAGCTAGTGGGATTGAATGCGACGGGTATAGCATGTTCAGGAGTGACAGGGTAAATAAAAAGGGGAGAGGAGTGTTATTGATGATAGCTGATGAGTTACAGCCAAGGAGTATAGAAGTTGAACTGCAGGATAGAGAAAAGAGCACATTTGAGGCTGTTTGGTGTGAGACAGAATCTAGCACAACAAAATATACAATTGGGTGCTGCTATAGACCAGCTGATGGAATAGACGGTGGGGATAGTATGCATAGGCAAATAGAAGAAATGAGTGGAAAGAGGATAATTATTATGGGTGATTTCAATTATGGTAACATTGACTGGAAAGAGGAGAGGGCACATGGGAGGAAGGAATTGGATTTTATGCGGTTATTAAGGGGACAACTATCTGCGGCAGCATGTAGTGGAAAATACCAGGGGGCAGAGAGCGCCTGACCTAGTAATTGCAACTGAGAATGTGGCTGTAACGAACATGACCATGTTGCCACCAATTGGTGAGAGTGACCATAAGGTCATGACTTGGGAGGTGGCTAAAGGAGTGGAATTTACAATTAAGACAGGGTACATGTGGAATTACCGGGCTGGTAAGTATGACAAGCTTAGATGTGTGCTTGGCTCAGTGACATGGCATGTAAAACTGCAAGGGCTGGATGTTGATAGTGCATAGGAGGTGGTTAAGAAGTGTTTGCAGGAGGCGATGGTTGACTGTATACCAATAGTCCGAATAATAAATCAAGTAGGGGTTAAATGGATGAATAACACTATTAGGCTTGAGCTGCAAAAAAAGAAACAATTGTGGAGGGAATTTAAGGAGAAAGGTGACCAGCAGGCGCAGAACAGTATAAAGCTCAGGCTAGGATGGTAACAAGGGTGGTAAGAAAAGCAAAAGTGGATTACGAAAGAAAATTGGACATGCAGGCTAAAGAGAATCCCAAACAGTTTTTTCAATATGTTGCAAGTAAAAGGAAAAATGTTCATGGTAGAATGATCTTAAAAAATGCTGAGGGTAGGGAGGTAACTGAATCAGTCGATATAGTGGAATTACTGAGCGAGCACTTTGCAAGAATATATCATCCAGGTGGTGATTTTGCAGGAATGGAAGAACCAACAGCTTATACTGGAATTGTGATGAATGAAGTAGAGGTAACTAGTCTATTACAGAACCTCAATGTCAATACATCTGTGGGATTGGATGGTATACCAGCTCGTGTCATACGTGAAGCGGCTAAAGAATGTCAGTGCCCTTGACCATTTTGTTTAATTTGAGTCTCGGGTCTGGGTCAGGTCCCAAGGGGTTGGAAAGAGGGGGAAAATAGTTCCGCTGCATAAAGGTGGTTCCAAGCTGATGAAAATTATCGGCCAATCAGCATAACAGGAATCATTATCAAGGTCTTGGAGAAAATAGTCAAGAGGAAAATACAAGATTGGATAGAAGAAAATGGGATACTGTATCGGGGACAGCATGGTTTTGTGAAGGGCAGGTCATACCTTAGTAACTTGCTCACATATTATAACACAGTGACGGCTAAACTGGATAAGGGTAATGGGTTTACAGTGATTCTACTGGACCTTGCTAAGGCCTTTGACAGGATACCACATGGAATTCTAATCAGTAAATTGCAGCATATGGGGATGAATATAGGGTTGGTGAGATGGATAGGAGGGTGGTTGACGGAGAGATATCAGAGAGTGGTTTATTCAGGAGTAGAGTCCACAAGACAGCCTGTGACTAGTGGTGTGCCACAAGGATCTGTTCTTGGACCACTGCTTTAATTTGTTCATTAATGATACAGGAAAGGATCCGAGAGGAACAGTTCATTTGTTTGCAGATGATGCAAAGTTGGGTAGGGCAATAGTGAATGCAGATGACGTCAAAATTTTGCAAGATGATTTGGATAGATTGGAGGTCTGGACTAAGGAGAATGGATGTCAATTTAATGTGGAAAATGTAAGGTTATATACATTTTGGGGTGAAAAGATTAGCAGCAGTTTACTACATTGGTGGAACTGTACTCCAGGAAATTGATGAGGCACGAGATTTAGGAGTGTTGGTGGATAAGGAGTTGAAGTTTAGGGGGCACATTGCAAAAGTGGCCAAATCAGCTCATCAAATCACTTGGTTGCTGAAGAATAAGTTGACAAGCAGAGACAAACAGGTTATTGTTCCTCTGTATCGAGCCTTGATAAGACCCCATCGACTACTGTGCCCAGATTTGGTCACCTAGGTTTCTTTTTGATGGGGAGGAGGTGGAGAGGATCCAGAGGCGAGTGACCAAAATGACGGCAGGTCTGTGGAATGAGCCTTATGAGAACAGGTTGAGGATTTGTGGGTTGCAAAAATTGGTTGATAGGCAGAGGAGGGGAAATATGATTGAGACATTTAAATTACTGAAGGGTTTCTATAAAATTAATTCAGAACATATTTTTGAGAACAGGGCTGGTTGTGGGAGGACTAGGGGACATCCATGGAAACTGGGCAAAAGTGTGGTTGGTAAAGGTGTTAGAGCTGGGTTCTTTACTTTTAGAGTGGTGAATGAGTGGAATGCGCTCCCAGAGTCTGTGGTGGATGCTGTGCAGTGAATGAGTTTAAGGTGAGGTATGATAGATACTTTATGAATGTCAAATAGTTGTGATGAATATGATTTGAGGCCTCTCTCGATGAGTCTAATGACTCCCTGGAGTTGCCTGTAATAATAATAATAAAACATCCCAAAATTTGGGAAACATTAATTATCAGGTCCCATTTTACATCCTAGGCCACCTATAAATGCTCATAGAGGGCACACCACCTAGATAAGACTTTAGAGTCACCCACGTGTTTCACTTAGGATTGAGTTGTATTTGAGTGTGTGTGTTACGAGAGTGATTTGTAATCCCTGAAGATGTCTCAGTGACTTAGACGAAATACTGGAAGCATTAAAATTAGTTTTTAATCCTTTCCTAGTGCTATAAATATTCCATTAAACCTCCAATATGATTTGATAATTATCATCCGTCTTTTAGATTGCAATTTGATGTTAAAAGAATCCTACCTGAAAGGAACATCTGAACAAATAGCAAGGAACCTTTGCAGATGTAATTTGTACACCACCTTCACACCAACTAGGAAATTGTCATATCCTGTTCTTATAATCCTTGCTAGTTTGGCCGTTCTGCTACTATTAGAATCCAGGAACATCAAGACTATATAATATTTTTTTGAATCTGAACATTCAGACCTCGCTTCTCATGCCATCAACAATAGACAGAGTTCACTGGAACCATACCAAGATGCTAAGCTTAAGTAGGTTCAAATTTGATCATCTATATTTTTAATCATAATCTTAATCGGACAGATAGTATACCTATCTAAAGTTTTGGAAAGTGACTGCTGTTAACTGTGTATAATATTTTCATTAATTATACATCTATATCCACATCTCTGAACTCTAATTGTGTTTCATCCTACTGTACAGCTGTGACGGAGCCATGTGATATTATACATATGCTGTATGACTCATTCCGGTATTCAGAATTTAAATGCTACCAGTTCTATCTTCTTCCTGAATGAAGACGCTCATGACATATTGAACAAAATATATAGGAGTAATAAATTCTATTTGGTTTTCTCTTACATGCAAAGCCATTAACCATACGGTGACCTTCTCACTGTGAAGAGGCCTCTCTTGGATAAATTCATGTCCCGAGAAACCAATAAACCTGTAGGTTCATCTGTTTACATTAATGCTTAGATGGAAATGTGATTCATCTGAGAACCAGACATTATGGAGAAAAGATGGATCTTCATAAACATTGGCCCATATGTGCGCACAGTATTCCCACCATGCAGTGTAATTCATTACTGTTAAACACTGATGCCTGAATGATGTGCCTTTTCGTCACTACAGAGAATCCTCCTCAAGGATTTTCTGTAGTGACCACCTCGGCATCCCAAGTTTTATCACTGTTTGACTGCATTTCAGAGACTGTAATTTGCTCCACTACACACCCATTATTCTCATTTGTATTAACAGTACGTGGTCTCCCTAAATGCCCTTTGCATTATGGCAGAACACTCCACAGGTTTGTTGGCACCTCTCGATTAAGGTATACGCTATTGCTTGGGGCAGGCTTATGGAAACAATGAACAAACTGCTCACAAACACGCACAGGCTTAGACCTTTTGCTCTACCAACTCTGTATGAACAAAAATAATGATCAACAATAAATGTCTTTTCTTCCAACATCAACACCATTTCTACAGTTAAATGTAATGGCATAGATTCTACACATGTTCATGCAGCCAAACAGCATATCTCATAGCACATGTAGTGGTGAAATGGGTGTCAAAGTTCAGCTGCTTTTTAAGCATATTGCCATACCATACGAGTTGATGGTCTGAAGAATGACATTGAATGAATTGCTGATGGATAAAGTGAAAAGAATGGTGATAAGTTATGAAATCCCTACAGGATGATTTGAAGACAGTGGTACCATTTGAAAATAATGAGTGTGATCCCACATGAATCCATAAATTTCAGGTAGAAATATGCTGTGATATCTAAGTGATGAGTGACATCAAACATCTGAATTACACAGCATATTTCTATTATTATTTTATTTTAATTTTTTTTTTCCAAAATGTACATATACTTTGGCATGAACACATAATGACAAAGTAAATTTTAAGCCTATTTACAATAGTAAAGCTATAACATAGATCATCAATAGCCTGAGAGATAATGATATAACATTATACTTGCAATTATAAATTATTGAGCAGATGAAGAAATTTCTTACCAGCAATTTCATTAACATGTATATCGGCATCTTCATAGATAAAATCAAGATCTGGACAGTCTGAATTCTAGAAATTAATTTTTAGAAATACAACATTAGAGGACATTTAAGGAAATCAAGCAATCAAAATGCTTTAGGTTAAGATAGCCAAATACCAAAATTTTCATTTTGTCTTTTCCTACTCTTTAACCTAACATCTATAAATGTTTATCCGTGTCAATAATCAATTTGTCATGTAACACAGTAATTCTGATTTATGCCAAAAAGTGGAATGACTGATATGCTGGAAGACATTAGATGACATTTAAGGCAAGCAAGCAATCAAAATGCTTTAGGTTAAGGCATAAGATAGATAGCAAAATACCAAAATTTTCATTTTGTCCTCTCCTACTCTTTAACTTAACATCTATAAATGTTTATCCGTGTCAATAATCGTGTTGTGTAATACAGTAATTCTGATTTATGCCAAAAAGTGGAATGGCTGATATGCTGGAAATAAATATTCTCATTTCTCTAATGATTTAATATCGCAGAAAGTTATTTGCATGATTACAAAATAAATGATACTATGCTCTGTTTCATTAAAATCGCAGTCCACTCACTGCAAAGAAGGTGTATATTCCTCCATGCCCAAAGGTATCGATGTCACCAAGCAATTACATCCTCTCATTCAATGAAGGCCAATGCATGTTGCTGTTTTATGCACCTGAAGCTGAGATCCTCCATCATCCAACAAAGTGTTGTTCTTGATATTTGTGTCAGATTGGGATCACTATTGACATCAACAACCAGCTTGTTCAGTGAGAGCTGCTCATTCCTGAAGAAAAACATGTCTTGGAATCAAGTGCTTCACAGTGGATAGGCTGAGTTCAAATCCCTGTCATGGTGTCTTCAAGCACATGACCTCTTTTCATCTACTTTCACACTAAACTGTTCTCTCTGAAACACCAGTCAGCTCACTCACCATTGCTACACTCTCTTCCTTGGTCTTGCATGGGTGTAAAGTTTACAGCTTCACGTAAACATTTATCAAAATTTACTTCGACTGACTTGTCAATGATTTTCCTTTTTTTTTTTCAGCTCCACACACAAGTCGAGTCTCAAGCCTCTTACATTACCTCTACCATTTACAGACTACTTCAACTTACTTCAAGTAAACTCACAATTGCACATGTAACAGAACAACTGTGAGCACAATACACGATGACACAATGTGTGAACAACTGGTTAGAGATATAAAAAGAACCTAGTCATGTGATAGCTAGAGGCTGTCATCACTGGGGAAAACAGTATGGGGAAGATTGTAAAGTGGATAGAGGATGTAGATAGGAAGTTGTTTTGAAAAGTCTGGAGCTGACTGTATATGGGAGTTGAGCAGCAGCCACTTGTGTTTATATCTAACTACAGGGAAAGTGAAGGAATGATGGTGAACAATTCAGTAGCATTATCCATGAAAATGCTTATAGAAAAATACATAATGCAGCAAGAAGGCATATATGGAAAAGCAACTGGAGAAAGCTAATGAAAGCAAGGTCATTTATTCAGTGAACAGCACTCTTCTGAATATATTCAAGCATTCTGAGTGAGGTTTTAGGTGAATTATCCCCAAGTGAGAGAACAGTATTCTAAGATAATGAAAAACTTAAGATCGATAAACTGTCAGGAATTGAGCGGCTTCATACAAATCCTATGCAGATGCATACAATAAATGTGCAACTATAAATAAACCCAAATCCAACTTCATAAAGACCAATAGCAGAACCCCCCCCCCTTGTCTAAATGAAAGCCATGCCTTCTGCTCCCTTGTAAAAGCCAATGGTGCAACTTCTGCTACCCATGCTTCCACTTCTCTAAAATTAAGATGCTGCACCCAAAGAAAAAGCTGACCTGGCATCACTCATTTCCTGTAACTCCTGCATGTGACAAAGGTAAATCACCTCCTTCCATGCTAGAAACCACATCTCCTGTGGTTTTTCAGTAAAAAGACACCAAGAAGAATACTGGACAGCCCGAACACTACCAAATCATCTGGTCCCAACAACATCTCTCCTATTGTATTCCAGAAGTAATGCCTGTCCTCTATCATCTCTTCAATCTTCCATACTCTGCAGACACCCATTCCATCTCATGGAAGCAAGCATATATCCAACCCATTCCAAAAAGGGAAACAAAAGCCTACTGTCCAATTACCATCCACCTTAATCCTCTCCAAAATAATTTAGAAAGCTATTAATAGTCAACTTCTTCAATACCTAGAAATTACCAGTTAATCAGCAACCACTAGCATGAATTCTGCCAATTGAGATCGGTGACTGATCTCTTAGACCACATTACTCACCTCTGAACATGCAATGGAAAGCTTCGGAGAAACATGCACTATTGTCCTAGACATTTCCAGGACTTTCAATCATGTTTTGCACTAAGGTCAGCTTTGCAAACTGTCTTCCTTTGTCTACCTGCCACACAATACAACTGTGTTGGATTCTGAATATATAGAGATTGGAGTAATTATTATTTGCTTCAGAATCCAACATGATCTTCCATCACGAAGGCTAGACTTGTAAATATTATTTAATGTAAACAACTTATTTTACAATTTAATATTCATATAACTACTTTAATTTTGTCTAATATCTAATTATTTAATCAAAGATATATTAATAATGAAAAAACTGTATTAAATATTAAGCTATTTTAATTATTACTATGTTAATATTATAAGTATTTGATAATTTAACTGCGCATTAATTGAAATGTAAATATTCTTTATTTATTCCTATTTGTAGAAGTTTAGCGTTCTCAATTTTATTATATTTTGTTTGGTTGTCATGGAGACGTATGTAAGTGAGTGAGCACGTTTTGGAACACCACGTGAGGAGAAGGTTTATTGAAAGGAGTTTTAGAAAGAAATCACGAGAATAATTTAGGCGGGAAGAACGGATATATAAGCAATGAACGCTGAAATTATTAATTAATTAAGAGAGATAGATTAGAGAGAGAAAGGAGAGGATTGGCATTAGGTTGGAATCGGAGCATTTGGCATTCGGGAATCACAGTGCGATAATAGCGAGTCGGCAAGTCACTCAAGCAGCTAAATAAAGTCTACTAGTTGAGAGGCGGTTAGCTAATAAGTTGTAGAATAACAATTATAGCTACAGAAGACAGCTGAGTGACTACTAAATAGACTAGCAATACTTGAGTTGAGATTTAATTTCAGGGCCGACCTGTCAAGGACACACAGAATCTTGAAATAAAGCACAGAGTTACTAGAGTAGCAGAGGCTGTAAAGTTGAAGTTTACCGTTAGCTGTGTTTAGAATTATAGTGCCTAAAGAATTATTTGAATGCAGGAGGAATGAACAACTGTGCATATAAAACCTCAAGTTAAGAATTATTGTGTGTTGCCTTATTTCATGAGTGATCAGTAGTACTTTATGCAACAACGTTTGTTTATGTGTATTGTGACCGATGATTAATTCAGTTATTGCTTAGAAGAATTTATTTAATGAGTGCCGTTTACTGTTTAAAGTATTTACAGTTGTAAAAAGTGTATAAGTAGATGAAGATAGAAGATTATCGGTAAGATTATTCCAACTATTAATATTCCTATACAGAGAAGTGTGCGAGTTTCATCCTAGAATTTCCCTATACTAACAGTAACTATTTCGGAAATTAGCTGAAGTGTAAAAATTAAAAGTTTTGTTTGTGAAGAGGTGTTACTGCAAATTTTATTGTATTTGAAACTTAAGGAACTGCGAGAAGACTGTATTAGAGATAACAGATTTACCATTGTCTGAGTTTGTATGACAGTATTATCAGAAAGGCTGAAGTGTTTATAATAACTTATTTAGTATTTTGATCTTAAGTGTATAATTTGTGATTATAAAATTAAATGTTTGTTTTTGTTAATCAAAGGATGTATTTTGCCTGAATCTCTTTTACTGCACCATTCATAAAATATTCGAACCAAAGCGGGTAAATTAAGTAAGTTAAATATTCTCAGCCAGTATATATAATATTAACACCTAAAAGGAGAGATAGTTGCGAGTTGGTTTTTCTTCAATTCTTGAACTAATTCAGATATAAAGTGGCACAGTCTTTAAATATAAATTTTCTTTATATTTGAATTAGAAATCAACTTACAACTTATCAATTGTTTACGAACATCATACTGATTAACATGTCAGATCCAAGGTAAAGATTTAGAAGAAGTAGGATCCAACAACTGGATTGCCAGCATTCACTCTCTCTCTCTCTCTCTCTCTGGTCATTCACTGCATGTCATGGTGGACAGAACCATTTCACTGAGCTTTGTCATCAATGTAGGAGTGCCTCAGGGCTCCTTTCTATAACCTATCCTCTTACAGATAAATTACTAACTCTCAGTCACCACAAATTCTATCCTCGGATTTGCCAATGATAGCACTCTTCATTCAACCTACTCCTTTGACAAACGATGTAGTTCACAGACACTGCTTACATCAAAATCTGCAACCAGCAACTTAAACACTGATCTTCATACCATCCTTCAGTGAGGAAAGGATAACTTTGTCACCTTCAATGCAATCAAAATGCAGTCCTGCCCTTTCTCTTGCAAAAGGGATCTCAGCTCACCTTTCCCTATCCTTTAATAGGCACATCACCAGACAGAATACAAGCTCTGTCTCCCCCTCCCCACAGACTGATATTTATCTCCAGCATCTCCCGACACAAACACATCAATACCTTCCTTATCCTTAAATAACTAGGCATTCTTTTCTGTTCAAGAAGTTATTTTACATCTACTAACCCTATAAAACTCTTTCATTTAAGATTACACGGTGATCAGCATTCATATTAAAAAATTTTAGGGAGATAAAACACGCGTTGAAATGATTATTTTACTTATTATTAATAAAATAACAGTTGATGTTTCGACCCCTGTATTGAGGTCATCATCATCATCAGAAAGATACATGTGTATATGAAAACAAGATACATGTGTATATGAAAACTTGACCTGACCTCTAGTGGTAAAAAAAACTACAATAAACTCTGCTAAAGTCCTCCCATACTAAGATTTTCTTCTGGATTTGTACAATTCAGGTTGCTATACTAAGATTTTCTTCTTGACTTGTACAGTTCAGGTTGATATTGAATGTCAGAAATACTATACCAAGTCTTCTTGTATTGAGATTTTTCTTTGGCTTGTTCTGGTTGCCATAATAGCTGCAAATGGGTCCTCCACATTCTTGGAATGGTTAGACTGTCATTTCTCTTCAGGTTAGGATTGTGTTTGAGCATTTCACATGCTTCTTTAAATTTCCTCTTGAACCAGGTTTTGGTGCAGTGTAGGGCCTTACCTTTCCGATCAATTCTGTGTTATGTCTGAAAGGCCGGTTTTTTCAAAATGCAGGTATTTAATGTGTTGTTTGTGTTCATCCTTCCTAATTGGGATGGTTCGCCCTGTTTCCCCTATGTATCGTAGGTTACATGTGCATTGTATTGTGTAAACCTTTGGAAGAACTGAGTAGGTGTCTTAATTTTGTTGGGGGGGGGGGGTTTGAAGGTGGTTTTGATGTTGTATTTCTGTAGTGTTTTTCTATTTTTTCCAAAATGCCTAACATAAGGTATGGCAATAGCATTCTTTGAATTTATAATTTATTAGGACACCTTCTTGGCAATTCTCATAGTAGGGAATATGTAAGTTCTGTTTGCTACAAACTTGGTATTTCTAGATCTACCTACTCACTGATGAGAACTCAAAGGTTGAAACCTGTCTGGGTAGTGACCTTCTCTCACTCATAATGTAGAACAGTAATAGAGCTCCTAGGAGCTAGATTTCACATTATGGGGAAATATCAAGAATAGTGATCGGAGCTTGTTCCACCCTTACCACGAGTTGCCTCAGTGTTGCACTCCCTAAAGGATCAGTTGTAACACTATCCAGGTATTTGCTTACGCTTGGACTCGCCGAACTTTATATATTTACTATATTCGGCATAAAACTCTTTGAGTTTCTTATTCGGCTATGAAACAATATGGGAGGTAATATCCCTTAACTTAAATAAGTTTAGGTCACCAAATTGAAGCCTTTGGCTCTTCATATAATTAATAATATAAAAAGGGAAATAGAACATTCCCTACTGAATGTTCCTGGCAAGATTAATGCAAGTACACTTGAGAAATAGTTGAGAAGAATTGTGGAAAAAAACTTGGTAAAGAACAAGCTGGATTCAGGCCAAATAGAGGCTGTCAGGATCAGATCTTCACTTTATAACAAATAGTTGAGAAATCATGGGAATATAACAAAGATCTATATTTAAGTTTTGACGATCTGGAAAAGGCATATGACAAGGTGCCAAGAGAAAAGCTATTCAATACGGTACAGTTATATGGTGTCAATGGGACATTATATCAAGCAATACTTAGTCTTTATTTGAGTTGTAAGTCAGCAGTTAGAATTGAAGGAAGTACAGGAAGATGGTGTAATGTTAAATCTGGTGTCAGACAAGGATGTACATTATCCCCTCTGTTATTCATTATCTATATGGATCACATTATGAAGGAAAGTGGTGTTAAACATGACATCAAAATAGAAGATATTAATGTCTGTCTAAGTATAGTAATGGGGAGGAGGTGGAGAGGATCCAGAGGCGAGTGACTAAGATGATAACAGGTCTATGGAATGAACCATATGAGAACAGGTTGAAGATTTGTGGGTTGCAGAAACTAGTTGATAGGCGGAGGAGGGGAGATATGATTGAGACATTCAAATTGCTAAAGAGATTCTATAGGATTAATTCAGATGATATATTTGAGATCAGGACTGGTGGTGGGGGAACTAGGGGACACCTATGGAAGCTGGGCAAGAGTGTGGTTAGCAGGGGTGTTAGTGCTGGGTTCTTTACTTTTAGAGTGGTAAATGAGTGGAATAAGCAGCCAGAGTCTGTTGTGGGTGCTATGACGGTGAATGAGTTCAAGACAAGGTATGATAGATACTGTGAGAACGTAATCGCATAGTTGTATGGACATGATGTTTAGGGCCTCCCTCGATGAGTCTAAGGACTCCTGGAGTCACCCGAAATAATAATAATAATGTCAGCTCATTGCTTTATGGGGAAGACGTTATACTTCTAAATAAATCCGCTACAAGTCTGCAAGATTCCCTGACTAAATTGAATAACTGTTGTAATAGATATGGCATGAAGGTCAGAAATAAAAAGACAAAGACAATGAAAATAGGCAGAATTGCTGAAAATGTCAACTGCGTTGTGAACGGAGAACCTGTGAAACAAGTAAAACATTTCTGCTACTTAGGCACAATTTTTAGTGAAGATGGTAAATTAAATATGGAAATAGACAACAGAATCAACAAAGCTGGTATGGTAGGAAGTCAAGTGAATAAATTCATATGGAATAAGAGAGAGAAATTAGTCGGAACACTAAATTAGCTGTATACAAGACAAGACAGTGTTCAAACCGGTTTTAACTTATGGATCTGAGAGCTGGGTCAGAAGTAAAACACTTGACCACAGACTGAAGATATGAGAGTCCTGAGAAAGATTATAGGCATGAACAGATGGCATCAATGGCAATATCATATTAAAAATCAGGATATTAGGGAAAACTTGACATTGTCAGCATCCAGGAATGCGTTAGCAGAGATAATCCCAGGTGGTATGGTCACTTAAATAGAATGGGAGAGGAAAAATTAGCAAAACAAGTGTTCTCTGCCAGGTTGGCAGGAAAACAACCCAGAGGAAGACCAAGATATAGGTGGATTGATACTGTACAAAGTGCCTTAGACGATAGAAATATAAGATCTGATAATGTTGGAGTCTTGACAAGTAACAGGACTGATTTGGAGGAAAATTGTAGATAGGAAGTTAGTAATGGTGTAATTTTTCATGTAGTACTATCATATCCTGTACACCCCTTGAGGGTACATGGCAGGAATTTGATGATCATGATGATCATGACATTGAACTGACATCCATTTTCCCATGCCCACAATTCCAGCCTATTCAAATCATTCTGCAAGTACTGAATATCAGCAGCATTCCTGATTACCTTGACAATCTTTGCATCATCAGCAGATAGCTGTATGCCGCTTGTCAAATCCTTCCCAATATCATTAATGTATAGATTGAATAATAGTGGACAAATAACAGATTCACATCATCCATATTCCAATTTTTGACATCTGTCTGTCAGTCAGCCATCTTCTTGTCCAAGCTAATATTCTATAATCCAATCCCATATTCTCTACTTTATGCACCAGTCCACCATGCCACATTCTGTCAAAAACCTTAACAAAATCCAGAAGTATCATGGTGTATCCATTCACTTTGTCTAGTTCAAAGGTAACATTTTTATAGAATATGAGCAAGTTGCTAAAACCTGACCTTCCCCTAGTAAACCGATGTTCCCAAATTTTCCCAAAATATTTCAAAATGATTGGTGGGATTCACTTCCTACGTTGCTGTTTAGATCTCCAAAAATTACCTTTTTTTTTTCATTTTCTTTATGTCAACTTCCTGCTCTAGTGGCTCATAAAATTCCTCCACTTCTTCCTTAGGAGAATCCTGTTTATGACCATAGGCACAAATAATTTTATTGTCCATTTCTTCATTTTAAAGTTTTCCTGCATAATAACTACTCGAAACTGCCTTGAAGTCTATCTTCATGTTTTGTGTTGAATACCATTGCTACTCCTTCCTTTCCTTGATCATTATCGCTGAATATAACATCCTATACTTATTTAGTAAGACTTCATCTGTTTTTGTCTTCTTTGGTTCAGTGATGCAGATTATATCCATGTGGTACTTTTTTTTTACAGTTGTTCTGCAAGCTTGATTTCTTTTCCATTAATACTCCTTATATTGATGATTGCTATCTTTCTTCAGTTCTTTTGATATGGGGTTTGCACATCTTCTAGACGTTGAGCTTGAGTAACATATGTATTTCAATTAATTATAACTAACATTTTCCCACAACAAAAGTTCTTGTCTATTAAAAGTAACATTGTTTATTAGTAATTTCTTATCACATTCAGTTGCTGTTGTTATTATTATTATTCCTTCCTCTACAGTCCAAATAAGCCTTTTATACTTGAAATTATATTCTTGTTTAATCAGTCATGTGAAAACTTTGTTTGCCAGATTATATCACTTTTCAAACTTAAATGAGGTTTCATTATTGGGAACTGCACGGGTCTTAAGTGAAGCAGCTAAAGAATTGTCAGTGCCTTTGACCATAGTTTAATTTGAGTGCCAGGTCTGGGTTAGTCCCGAGGGGTGGAAGGAGAAGAAAATATTTCCATTGCATAAAGGGGGCTCCAAGACTGCTGTTGCAAATTATTGATTGATCAGCATATCAGGAGTCGTTGTCAAGGTTTTGGAGAAAGTAGTCAAGAGCAAAATACAGGAATGGATAAATGATGATGGGACACTACATGGAGGACAGCATGGTTTTGTGAAGGGTAGATCATGTCTCAGTAACTTGCTCAGGTTTTATAACACAGTGATGGCTGAACTGGATAGGCGTAATGGGTTTACAGTGATACTTCTGGACCTGGCTAAGGCCTTTGACAGGATACCACATGGAATTCTAATCCGTAAACTGCAACATATGGGAATGGATATAGGGTTGATGAGATGGATAGGAGGTTGGTTGATGGAGAGATACCAGAGAGTAGTTTACTCAGGAGTAGAGTCCAAAAGACGGCCTGTGACTAGTGGTGTGCCACAAGTATCTATTCTTGGACCACTGCTTTAATTTGTTCATTAATGATATAGGAAAGGATCCGAGAGGAATGATTCATTTGTTCACTGATGATGATGCAAAGTTAGGTAGGGCAATAGTGAATGTAGAAGATGTCAAAATCTTGCAGGATGATTTGGACAGATTGGAGGTCTGGGCTAAGGAGAATGAATGTCAATTTAATGTGGCAAAATATAAGGTTATGCATTTTGGGGTTAAAAGATTAGCAGCAGTATATTACATTGGAGGAAACTGTACTCCAGGAGATTGATGAGGCCAGGGACTTGGGAGTGTTGGTGGATAGGGAGTTGAAGTTTAGGAGGCACATTGCAAAAGTGGCTAAATCAACTCATCAAATCACTTGGACGCTGAAGAATACTCTGATGAGCAGAGATAAGAAAGTTATTGTTCCTCTGTATAGAGCCTTGATAAGACCCCATCTTGACTACTGTGCCCAAATCTGATCACCTAGGTTTCTTCTTGATGGGGAGGCGGTTGAGAGGATCCATAGGCAAGTGACCAAGATGACAGCAGGTCTATGGAATGAACCTTATGAAAACAGATTGAATATTTGTGGGTTGCAGAAATTGGTTGATAGGCAGAAAAGGGGAGATATTATTGAGACATTCAAATTACTGAAGAGTTTCTATAGGATTAATTCAGAGGATATTTTTGAGAACAGGACTGGTGATGGGAGGACTAGGAGCCATCCATGGAAGCTGGGCAAAAGTGTAGTTAGTAAGAGTGTTAGAGCTGGGTTTTTTACTTTTAGAGTGGTGAATGAGTGGAATTAGCTGCCAGAGTCTGTTGTGGGTGCTATGACAGTAAATGAGTTCAAGGCAAAGTATGATAGATACTGTGTGAATGTTGAATAGTTGTGATGGACGTGATGTTTAGGGCCTCCCTAGATGAGTAAGGACTCCTTTGAGTTGCCCATAATAATAATATTAATAATAATTATTTATTATTCAGGCCTCCATGGAGTCAAAAGACTCATCGTGGGAAGTCCTTCCTAAGAAACACAAAGTTTATCAAGACTCATCGAGGGGAGGGCCCTCTTAAGAAACACAAAGTCTATCATACCACTCCTTAAATGCATTCGTTCTCACTCTCACCACTCTATCAGGCAATGCATTCCATGGTTCAACCACCCTCCATGCAAAGAAACAACTCCTCACCCTCTTGCTCACAGATTCCTTTAGTAACTTCAGGGGAATGGCCTCTTGTCATCACTCCTTCCCGCTGTTCAACCAAGTGGAAGAACTCCCCAGTGTCAACCCTGTAACTACCTCTCAACAGTTTAAAAGTCGCAATCATATCACCTATCCTTCTTTTATCCACCAAACTCTGCAGTCGACATTCCCTCAGCCGATCCTCATAACTATCATTGTACAGTCCTGAAACCATCTTTGTTATCCGCCTTTGTACCCTTTCCAAAGTTAATTTATCCCCTTCAAATCCTGGGGACCAAATCTGAGAACAATAGTCCAAGTGTGGTCTGATCAGGGTCTTATAGAACGGAATGATAACTGTTTTATCTCTGCAGGTCAGTGTCCTTCTCATTATTGAAGAAATCCTCTGTGTTACTTTCACCACCTTCGCAATATGTCACCTAAATTTCAGGTTTATCAATCATCAACCCCCAGATCTCATCTCCCCTACTTCCTCCAGTATAACTCCTTCCATAAAGTATGCAGTATCCCATCGATGTTTCCCAAACCTCAAGACCTTAATTTTGCTGCATTAAACCGACACCCCATTCATTTGTCCATCTATCTAGCTTATCCAAATCCTCTTGCAGGGCTGCCGCATCTGCAATATTACTAATAATCCTTCCCAACTTCGCATCATCTGCAAACAACAATGTCATTGATATAAAGGTTAAACAATACAGGTCCCAGTACTGAGCCCTGTGGGGCCCCATTTGTAACCCTCTGCTTCCTTGAAACTGCCCAACCATACACAAATCTCTGATACCTATTGGACAGCCAATCCTGAATCCAATTGACCAATCTGACATCCAGACCGATGTGCTACAACTTAAATATCAGCTTATCATGTGGCACCCTGTCAAATGCCTTCACTAAGTGTAAGAAAATGGCAGTATATGCCTTTCCCTCATCTAATGCTCTTGTAACTTTATTATAAAAGACTAGCATATTGCTAAAACAAGAGCGCCCCTTCACAAATCCATGTTGACTCTCACAGATAACATTACCTTCATCTGGCCAATGCTGTATATGGTCCTTCACTATTTTTTCCAAGATCTTACTAACTACTGATGACACACAAACTGGCCTATAATCAATCACTTCCAGTCTGCTACCACCCTTATGCAATGGCACTATCTTACCTTCCTTCCATTCCATGGGCACCTTTCCCACAGCCAGACTTTCACTGAAAAGCCAGGTCAAAGGCACTGTCTCTCAAAACTCGTGGTGAAATACCATCCAGTTCCAAAGCTTTACTGACATCCAGAGTACTCAGTATTTGAAACACACTCCCTCCTGTACCTCTAAACCTCGAACCTGCCCAATCCCTCTAGCATTAAAACTGACTCCTCCAGGATGAAATACTCCAATGAAGTGTTCATTGAACAATTTCACTATGTCCTCTGCATCAGTCACTCTATTCCCATTTTTATCCCACAATATCATTCTCCCACAGTAATTTCTCCCTTCAGACTTTTTTTAATATATAATCTCAAGCTTAAAAACTAAAGAATTATATAAAGTGAAGTATGTAAGCTTAATTTACCAACATTCAATCTTTGACAGAGAGACATCACTGAAAGTGCAATTTTATACTACAGCAGGCAGACAATGGGGGAAAAAAAAAAAGTAAAACGTATTAGGCTTAGAGCCTGAAGTGCTAGTAGTCAGGCTGTGCACATTAGTATTTATTTAGGTTAAGATAGTTCTTAAGAACAGCTAATTTCATTCTTCTATGGCATCTATTAGTCTTGAAATTAAAAAACTATAATTTCTTGAGAGATGCAAACCGCCACAAGACCAAGAAAGGCAAAAAAACATTAAAAATGATATGTATTTAAGGATATACAACAGTATACTATTATTATGTAACAAGAAATTCAAGGATTCATCCAGTGGAGAGCACACTATTGCATACTCAACTTCTATGTTTTTGATGTAGTTCTGGCTTTGATGTGTTTATATGTCAATAAATACATGGATGCAAAGTTCCCATTTAAAGTGAAATGAAATTTATTATTGAAAGAACATGGGCAGAAAGTATGAATTGTTATATTTCACCATATGGCCATTTAGAAAGTTAATCCTCCATAATCACACAATGGCATGAATGAGCCAAAAATCAGCTCTGGCTGATTTACTTAAGTTTTCATTCCACATAGAAAGTTGTAAAAGGAAAAAATCCTGCTACCTCCATACAAGATCTATTCACTTGCTTTAAATTGAAAGGATTATATAAAGATTCTTCTCATCCTGATGAGAATCAAACTCAGGCCTAGCACATTTTTTGTTCTTTCAAAAAATGTGCTAGGGTAGCATTTATACTATTTTAATACAACACTGTCTGTTTTATGCTACAGAACTATTTATTCGAGTAATCATTAAAAAATAAAAGTGTTAATCCTAAATAAGGTTTTGTTTCCTTGTCTCCTAATCAAAGAACTTTAACTTTTTAAATCTATTATTAATTCATCACTTGAGTTTGCATCATTGGCTGTTATCACTCTTCACATCGTACCATGTCCTTTTACATTCCTTAAGCTAAATTTATCTTAGTAATAATGTTTTTATTATTTTTTCATAATGATCCCATCCATAAGGGTCTGAAAATCTATAGCACACCAGTACAGTAAAGGTGAATAAAGATAATCTGGGAATCCTGTTCCAGAGGCTAACAAACAATGGTACTTTTTAAACTTTAGAAGTCCAGTATGATGATGCTGTATAATGAAAATGAACTACTGCTTAAAGACACATTTGAAAGTATTAATGCCATGGCGTGATTCAAACTTCACAGATTAGAAAACAGAGGCATTAGTGACTGAGCCAACCAGGCTATTCTAATAATAATATATTATTATTATTATGTGACATCTTCAGGGAGTCCAAAGATTCATCGAGGGAGAGTGGGCCAACAGCATCGAACGATTGATCCCCTTCCAACTACTAACCATGCTCAAACTTGCCTAACTTTTTTTTGTGAGCCATTAGTAGCAGAGGCTCTACCAAGTGCTCTTGGGGACCTGTTTCCTTTAACTGATTTTCGAAATGAATTTTAATTACATTATATACTGTAAATGTAATGACTGGCTTCATTTAGTCTCCTTTAACAGTACAATTTAAGATTATATAACTTTGAGCAAGTTACATGCACAGCTTCTGTTACCCCCTCCCAATGAAAATTTCTGTCTATTAAGGATTCTTAATTAAGAAAGTATCACTTTCCACTGTTCATTTCAACTATAGTCTGGATTTTCCGGTAAATGAAAGCCCATAAACCCACAAAACCATTAATTCGGAAATTTATTTTATTTATTCTTAAAAACGAAGAGTACTTGCTTATGGACTTCAGCATGCATAATAACGATGCTGACTGTTGTGTTATTAGTAGTCGTAGTATTAACAGACGAACGAAAGAATCAATTATCTGAACATGCAAATACGGAATTCAGTATGATACAACATATATTTTTAGCACATAGTAGCATCGTATCATTCCAAGATGTGACTTGACATGTTACCCTTTTATTGACTACCATACTAAGAAAGTTTGACATATATTTAATACTATTTAAATATAACTGATTGGAAACCATTTGCGAAGATGTGTATTCAAATGTATTCCTCATTTATTTCCAGATTTTGGGCTTTTATGAGTTAATAAATATATTAAACAGCCGCTGATGGAGAACATTACCAAAGTTCTCCATTACATCGTTATTGATGCAGCTCTATCCCATTTATATATACGTATATGTAATACTTTTATAACAAATAAATTTAGCGTTCTGGTATCATTCAAAACACACCCACCTCCCACGGCTCTCCCATATTTCCTGAACTTCGAATTTGTGGCTTGTTGATTTTTGTCGTACTCTTCCCCGCTACATTAAAACGCAGAAATGCGACATCTCAAAACGTCGTCTCACAGACATTTGTGATGGGTTTGGATCTCTCTTCCACAACACACGGTGCTATATTAAAATAAAATAATAATAATTAAACAAATATCTGTAACAAAGACTGCTCGACGAATGCTCAAACTTTCTCGTGTTTTTAATATTAAATCTGCTGTGTATCAACAAATGAGTTTATATTTATATAATCTAACATTAACGCTATTCAGTATTTAAATATATATCTAAATTTGTGCGCAACTTTGGCAATTTCGCACCGCAAATTGTTGAATGTACGGTAGCCCGTCAAATTCCACCTTCTTGATTTGAATAACGTTCACTTACAAGTCTTTAAATATTATTAGTAATATTTTTTGTTTTTTTCTTTCTTTTTTTTTTTTTTAGATTCATAACGAAAATGACTTACCATTGTCGAAAAAAATTATCCTATTATTCAATTTCATAAAAGTGACATTTTGAAATTATTTATTTGAGCATAAATTGTGAAATGTAAGCCTACACAAAACATTTCCGGCGACATACAAATATATCTCCACATGTTTGTTAAGTCTAAAATAAAACTATTTAAATATAAAATAATTTAAAAACTACATTTGCACTCATTAGGCTTAAGAAGTTCATAGACCACGACACTAGCGACATACAGGGATGCTTACAGAATATAAAAGTTCTGTACTTTAAGTTGACGTATTAAAATTTTTTCCAATGCAAATTTATTTTGCAGCAAACTGACCAAGTAAATGAAACAAGTTAAAAATGTTGAATGTGTTCTTCAGGGGCTCCAAGTTAGTCAAAATGAGCTTTGTAATGCTATAAAAGATATAGAGAGGGACTTTCCTTCCTTTTAATATAATGTCTTTTAATTTAAACAAATTATTCTTTTTTATTTACATTATTGTTGAAATAATTTTATGTTTTATCGTTTTATTTGAGGAAACAATTTTTTTTTTTTAATTTGATAGCGATCAGAAATTTCCGGAATACAACCATCACTTTTAAAAAAAGATGAATGGATGTACCGTATAACAAATGCAGTACAGAAAAAAAAAAAAAAAAAATCAGCTAACGCCTTATATTCCCGTATGCGGGGAGTAGCCGAGGCCATTTAGCCCTATCTAACTTTTGGAGACTGAGTGGGAAGTTCACTCTCCACTAGTACCAAGCAGAGATAGACGGCCCAAGGCTATCACTAATTAAGCGGTACACAGTGAAGAGAGACGGCTCAAATGTGCCGCCATCTCGTGGTCCCTAACCCTAACACAATATATTTAATGTCTGAAATAATGTGGGTTCTACGGTCGATTTTCTTGAGTTTACAGGACGGAAAACCCGAGTTTCCGGGAGGGAAAACCTGGGGGTGGTCCGCTGTCTATAGGTCATTCACCGGTTTTTTTGACACACTGCAGTACAGAAACATTCCATAATAAGTAAATATTCAGAGGCTCTGGGGAGATATTATTATTATATGGATGCCTTCACGGGGCTCTTAGACATAATTTGGGAGGCCTACTCAGAGTTGACTCACACTTTTGGAACCCTAGGAGCTAAACTCTAACGCCTTGGACAGCGAAGTTTTGAGGAGATTTACAGTATATGAGAAGAAAAAAAATTAGCTAATGCCTTTTTGTTCCGTATAGGGAGTAGGCAAGGCCGTTTTTAAGCCCTACCTAACTTTTAGGAGACTGAGTGGGCAGTTCAATCTCCACTGGTAGCCAATCAGAGATAGCTGGCAAAAGGCTATCACTAATTAATCGGCATGCAGTAAAGAAGGCGGTCAGTAAGTGCCGCCATCTGGTGGTCACTAACCCTAACACAATATATTTAATGTCTTAAAATAGTGTGGGTTCGACGGCCGATTTTCTTGAGTTTACTGGACGAAAAACCCGAGTTTCGGGGACAAAAAACCTGCTAGCCCATGCCAGAGATCGACTAACTCTGGAACCGGTAGAGAAAAGGCTTAGAAAAAGTTTCTCTAGTCAGCGACTAGATTCGAACGCCTTTCGTCGTGCGGTCAAGCGCCGTAGAGTGCAAACGCAGCTTCTACTGAGCTGAGGGTAATATAAACTCTAAAATTATATATAACATCAATTAAAACCATAAACATGGAAATAAGTAATTCCTTAAACAATTAAATAAAGCTATTATCAATGTTTTTCAACAATTTAAGATTTAGCAAAAAATAAATTTTAAATGATCTAGATTTACCTTAAATACAGAAATGAAAAAGCAAGTTAAATTAAGCTTTAAATAAACGAATAGATTATCATCTTAATACGGTATCTAAATAAATAAATAATAAGAAGAATCTGGGTAGCTCAGTGGATGTGGTGTTTTCACACCTTGGCGTTTGCCTGCACGAAGGAAGACTTCTTGGTTTCGAATCTAGTAGGCGACTAGAAGAAATTTATATAAGCCTTTTTTGGACCTATTCCCGAGTTAATTCGATCTCTGGTACAGGCAAGCGGGTTATTTCTCCAGGAAACTCGGGTTTTTTTGTCCCATAAACTCAAGAAAATCGACCGTAGAACCCACATTATTTCAGATATCAAATATGAGTGTTAGGTATAGGGAGCATGAGATGGTGGCACATGTTGAGCCATCTCACTTCACTGCATGCCACTTAATTAGTGATAGGCTTGGGCCAGCTATCTCTGATTGGGTACAAGTGGAGACTGAACTGCCCACTCACTCTCCAAAAGTTAGTTAGGGCTAAAATGGCCTCACCTATTCCCTATATATGGGAATAAAAAGGCGTTAGCTAATTTTTTTTATAATAAATATAAATAAAAATAAATAAATAAATATAAATATAAATAAACATTAAAAAATAATAATAATCAGCTAACGCCTTTTATTCCCTTATAG
Source organism: Typopeltis vanoorti (assembly GCF_054136105.1). Taxonomy (NCBI): domain Eukaryota; kingdom Metazoa; phylum Arthropoda; class Arachnida; order Uropygi; family Thelyphonidae; genus Typopeltis; species Typopeltis vanoorti. The sequence goes on from NC_143559.1 coordinate 139,451,910, forward strand.
GGAGTAGGCGAGGCCTTTATGCCCTATCTAGCTTTTGCAGACTGAATGGGAAGTTCAATCTCCACTGGTAGCCAATCAGAGATAGCTGGCCCATGTCTATCACTAATTATAGTAGCCACCGATGAAGAGGCTGGCAACAAGATATGTTATTGTCTGAAATAATGTGGGTACTGCGGTCGATTTTCTTGAGTTTATGGGATAAAAAACCTAAGTTCCCAGGAGGACAAACCTGCTTTCCCGCACCAGAGATCAACTAACTAGGGAATTAGTGAAAGAAAGGATTAGATAAAGTTCCTTCCCTCGGCGACTAGACTTGAACTTAAGTCTGACTTCAAGCGACCAAGTGCAGAGGACTCAAGCGCCATTTCCACTGAGCTACACAGGCCTCTCATATAAATAAACAAATTAATATATTATATAAATAAATAAATATAAATAGTATTTGCATTCTTGTATTTTTTTTAAAGATCTAATTAGATATTGACTTGAAGCAATGACACCCTTTTTCTGAGCTATATATATATATATATATATATATATATATATATATATCTTCTTCTTCTACGCGTTATTCCCGCTTCCTATGCAGGGTCCGCGTGTTATTTAGATGCAGCTTCTTGTTAGTACTACTCCCAATCGACCTGTCGCCTGGTCTGCCGCTGGGGTGTATATATATATATATATATATATATATATATATATATATATATATATATATATATATATATATATATATGTTAATAATACCAAGCAATTTTAAACCTGGTTTTACTCCATTTCCCAAGTAAGCAAACAGACAATAAGTCAAGTTTGCGCCTGCAAATGATGCAAGTCTAGCTGATCCTACAGGTAGTGCAAGACCAAGGTAACCCGTGGTAAAGGTGGCATAAGCTCTGGTCACTAATCTTAATATTTACCCTTAATGCCAAAACACATCTCCAAGAAGGGGATGCATGATGTTTTGTATTAAAGGCAAGGGGCCACTACTCAGACCGGTTTCGACCTTTATTGAGGTAGAATGGGAGTTCATGCCTTTCATCACTGGCCTCTTTAGATTTAAAAAAAAGTTCTGCTGAGAGTCAGCTTGATAGTGAGAGAAGAGGAGAAAAGATAGAGTGGATAGTAGTAGATAGTTAAAAGAGGCCTCAGTCGATCTACTTGGCCTGACTTAAATGTCAGCACCAAGCAGACCTCCAACATTATCTCCTTCCATCCGTTCTTTTCAGCTTTCCACGGTCAGTCACCTCTTCAGGTGTCTGCCCGAGGAAAGTGGGGAAAAACAAATGAAAGAAGCACCACATGAAAAAGTGGAACTAGTAAATAACATTAAAAATTACATATAACAATTTGTAAGAAACTAGGTAAATTCTGAAATTTCAACCTGAATGACCAGTTTAATACTGAGAAGAGTGGGGGCAGAGCCTGGCCTGGGTGATGCAGCCCACAAGGAGCTGCACCACCTCGGTGTAAGCCTTCGCAGCCCAGGTTCTCAGGATACCCCCTCCTGTGTGGAATAGACATAGACCTTTTTTACAACAAAAATTCTAATCTGAAAGAGGACAAAAAGAAGAAAAAAACAAACCAGAATTTTTTTTTTTTCTGGCAGATCGATACTAGGAGTCGACTGACTTGTTAGGCGAGGTTTATATCCTCCTGCTATCTATTGTTGTGGGTTTTAATGATGAGATCTGCTAATTTGTCTCCACGGACGTGGTTTAGCATGTAGAGGCCTCTGTACAGTGCTAGTCCCACGTCGTCCTCTGCATCGATAGGACCAATGATCTTTTCAGGAGTGATTTCATCTATATTATCGACAAACACGTCGTTCCATTCTGCACTGACGACTCTTGGCCCGTTTTGTCCTGTGAGTATCAGTTGAATGTCTACGAATGTTTGTATTGCTTTTTGTAGTCTCGCCTCCACCTCGGGGAAATCATTTAAGAGATGCAATATAGGTGCATTGGCCTTTGCGTGAAGGAACTTTGTGGGTTCTGAAGTTGACTTTATATTTCCAACTTGTACTGGACTTCCTTGTTTCGATTTTTTAATATTTACTTCTTCAGGGCTGGCTGGCCTCTTTTGTGTGGTTTCTGCATTGTTGATTTCCATATCTACTGCCTCCGTGTCCTCGTCTATTGTGGCTGCAGTGATAGTTCCGTTTTGTTGGTGCTGCTGGTTATTTTCGGTTGCTACGTCTGTAGTGGCGGTTTGATCGGTGGCCAGTTCCTCCTGCCCTTCATCTCTCCTGGTTGCAGGCTTCTCCACTGGTGTACTTGGCAGTGTTTCGGAAGTGGCGGCATGATTCTTTGTTGTTCCCTCATGCGCGGCCTTCAGGGTGGGGAAATCATTCGGTTCTGCGCCAATAACATTTTGGGCTGTTGTTTCCGTGTTGGGCGTAATAGTGCCGCCCAATTTTTCGGCCAGATTTCTGTCCGGACAGGTGTCTATTTTATGGCCGTTAATGGGCATTTTAGGCATGCCGATTGGCACTGTGCTAGTGTATGACCCGCTGTTAGGCAGTTCTTACACTTTAACTTAGGCAGTTTTTACACTTTAACCTGACTCATCTCGGGGCACTGGGCCCCGAGATGAGTCAGGGCTCCACATTTAAAACATTGCCTCTTTACTCCCGGGTAACTCACCATTACCCTGGCCGACCCGATCATTACAAAATTCAGAACTTCTGTTTTCATCGTTAACGAGAATGTGACTTCCCCCGACATCCATTCAGGGTAGTCAGCGTCTTTGCCTACTTGGACATCTCGTATGGTTCCCCATTTCGAAAAGACTTGATTAATTATGTCGTTGCCTCCTTCTAGGTATTCCAGAGGGAATCGCTCTATTCTCATCTTTTTAGAGATGCTACCAACGACAAAAGGATGGCAAAGTTTCCCTTGACACTCAACACCTTTGAGTAGTTTCTCCCTTGTTGTTGTATTTTTACAAACTACTTGATATCTGCCACCCCCATAGGGGTTAAAGCCAGAAATATTATCTGCCCCTACGCAGTCAATTAGCGCTTTCACAAACGTCCTCTTGTGTACACTTGCGTCAATTTCGAACCCGAGGGTTCTTACTCTCGATAGAGCCGAAGACATACTTCAAAAAAAAAAAGGGAAGAGTAGACCCTTGTACGATCCAAGTCCACAAAAAGACAGACCTGTAGAAAAGGCCAAGCTTTCCCTGTTTGCAGATAAGAAAAACCTGTTAAACTTAGGTACAGGGGAACACAAAGAACCAAAGAAGAAGAAAAAAAGACAAAGGGTTCTTACCAAGGCAGCAGGACTGTAATAGGAGCTCTCTCTCGGGGACTGGAAACTGGAATCCAAGGCTGGGATACTTTCACTGCAGAGCTTTCGGGCGATTAGAAAACTCCTGAATGAGTTGCTTGGAATGAAAAGCTGCTTAGGTGAAAAGGTAGCGGTAGTGTTACGAAGCAATGTGGAAATATCTGGGATATCAGCATCGAGATGCAGGAGAGCATGTCATTGGGTGATCATGGAGAAGATGACTTGAGTATTCCTGATGAATTTCTTAGTGTCGGCTTGGCTGGGGTTCATGTTGCTAAAGGCCATTAGAATCTCCCCTAGTGAGGCAGCAAGAATCTGTGCAGAATTTTCACTGTAAGCTGTCAAGGCTACGGGTAAAATCCGCGGAGAGACCGCAGAAGCGTATGTTTTATCGGCGGGAACACTCCGCACTGTGACTTCCGGCGAAGGTTTCGTGGCTTGAATCTGAGTGGGCGGAGCCAACGCCGCTCTTGTCTTCCGTAGGTTAGAAGGGTGAATTGAGCAGACTTTATAATTGGATGGATGGGGGCCGCCACAATTCGCACATTTAGCAGGTGTAGACCGTGATTTTGTGCAAGTGTGCAAGGGATGGCTGTCACCACACTTTACGCACTTGTAATCTGCTTTACATAACTTTTGTGCATGCCCAATTTTTTGGCAGCGGTGGCACTGACCGGCGGATGCCTTTCTTCTGAGTGGTTCGGTCTTGATGACTAAGTTGCAGACTATAGTAAGGTCGTAAATTGCTCTGTGGTCTTTACTGATCTCCACTAAGACCAGAGGCATGGGGCGCTTGTCTGCGCGGTACATGCGCGAGATCTTAATTGGTTCAAGACCTTGTGATCTGAGGTCAGTAGCTATTTCATCAACTGTTTTGGTTTCTGCCAGACCTCTGATGACTACCTTAAGGTTTTTTTCACTTTTCAGTTGATATGTGTGATATGGGACATTCTGTTCATCCATAAGTCTGGTGAGCTGTCGGTAGTCCGTTGCTCCTTGAGGCTGTATGCGGACTCCATCAACGGTGTTTTTAGCTGATGAGAACTTGATGTTATTGTTCTTCATCATCTCTGCAAGTGACGACCAGTTTTCTTTAGCTCTCAAGATTACTGGTGGAATCCTCTCTTTGGGCTGTGTCAATGTATCTGTCTCTGTTCTTTCACCAGCTAGTGCTGATGTGTCCATTGCAGCTGTAGATTCCAACGTCTGAGGTATTATTTCAGGATCTGCTGCATGGGATTTTTTCTTTCTCTTCTTCTGTCTGACCTCCTGAAAGCCACTGGAGTTTGAAAGAGAGATGTCTTCAATTGTTATTGCTGGCTCGCTGGCGTTGTCATGTGAAGTGTGAGGAAGTTCAGAGGGATGGGTATCCTCTGTCTCCAATTCAAGGATCTGGTGTGCTCCGATTTTATCTGTCCATTTTTTATGTAGCAAGTTGCCTAAATCCCTGAATAGCATCAAAAGTTCCTGAAAATTGAGATCGTCGAAAGATTTGTGCATGGCTAGGCTTACGAAAACGAAACAGAAAACTAAAAAGTCTTACCTGCTCTGCTGATCGAGCACGAACGCCTTATCGAGAGTCTCGATCTCTAATCATCAGTATTAAATCAAAACTTTATGTAATAACTAGAGCGCTGAGAAACACGTCTGTCAATACAGTCCGATCGGAACAGAATTCGTATCGGGCCTCCCTAACTCGGAGAGTATAACTCGGATCACTAACCAACATGGACCACTCAGTCTAATCGGGATCGGCCTCCAAAATGGACTCCGGATCGGAATACCAAGATTTAACCTTATTAAATAAAAATCTCTGGAGGAGATATAAATGTAGAAAGTATTTTACCTTGGGTGTAATAAATGTTAAAAATACCAAGCAATTTTAAACCTGGTTTTACTCCATTTCCCAAGTAAGCAAACAGACAATAAGTCAAGTTTGCACCTGCAAATGATGCAAGTCTAGCTGATCCTACAGGTAGTGCAAGACCAAGACAACTCGTGGTAAAGGTGGCATAAGCTCTGATCACTAATCTTAATATTTACCCTTAATGCCAAAACACATCTCCAAGAAGGGGATGCATGATGTTTTGTATTAAAGGCAAGGGGCCACTACCCAGACCGGTTTCGACCTTTATTGAGGTCTCATCAGTGGGAGCTAGGTTAGAATGTTCTGGTAAAATACTTGTAGGCTCTATATTACTAAATCTTGGTATTTCTAGCCTAGCTCTCACTGATAAGACCTCAATAAAGGTCGAAACCGGTCTGGGTAGTGGCCCCTTGCCTTTAATACAAAACATCATGCATCCCCTTCTTGGAGATGTGTTTTGCCATTAAGGGTAAATATTAAGATTAGTGATCAGAGCTTATGCCACCTTTACCACGAGTTGCCTTGGTCTTGCACTACCTGTAGGATCAGCTAGACTTGCATCATTTGCAGGCGCAAACTTGACTTATTGTCTGTTTGCTTACTTGGGAAATGGAGTAAAACCAGATTTAAAATTGCTTGGTATTTTTAACATTTATTATACCCAAGGTAAAATACTTTCTACACATATATATATTTACATTATGGAAAATACTAAGAATAATGATCAGAGTTTTACCCATCTTTACAATGAGTTGCCCTAGTGTTGCACCACCTTTAGACTTGAATTACGTTTCAGGCACAAACTTAACTTATTTAAGTTAAGGGATATTACATCCCATATTATTTCATAGCCAAATAAGAAACTCAAAGAGTTTCATGCCGAATATAGTAAATATATAAAGTTCGACGAGTCCAAGCATAAACAAATACCTGGATAGTGTTACAACTGACCCTTTGGGGAGTGCAACACTGAGTTAACTCATGGTAAGGGTGGAACAAGCTCCGATCACTATTCTTGATATTTCCCCATAATGTGAAACCCAGCTCTTAGGAGCTGTATTACTGTTCTACATTATGAGTGAGAGAAGGTCACTACTAGAGAAGGAAAAGAAAAATAGGAATGAAATACCCGTGTAGCCCTGTGGAAATGCTGCTTCTTTCATAGCACTAGACTTCCTTAAGAAATAAAATTATGTGTTCGATTCTAATCACTGATTAAGGGGAAGGAGTCAACCTTCATTTTATTTTTATTTTTTGTTTTACCCATACACAAGGGGTTGGTGATCAACTGATTGTACATTAGTACCGTGTATGGGTAGTGGTTTGGGAAAGGAGGAACTTGTTTACATTTGATTTAAATGACTGTAAATTGTGTTCTGTGGGAAACAAAGCATGTGGGAGATTGTTCCACAGTGCAGCAATTGCAGGGATGAAGGAGGAGGAAAAGAAACTTGTTCCGTTTGTTTCTAGGCATACCGTGAAGGGATGCTGAGCAGCAGCTGAAGCTGTTCCAGCGAGCTTAGTACTGAGTGGAGGAATAATTGATGTTATTTCAGATGAATATTTGCCATGGAAATATTTGTAAATATACATACTCCAGAAACCTGTGAGAAAGTGGGGGTGGGGAAAGGGTTGGTAAGAGATGGGTTATTATTAAGTCTAATTGCCTCTATATCGAGTCAAGCATTTTGAGAGGTTTTAGGGCCCCACCTCATATGTGAGGGCAGTATTCAATAGCTGGGTAGATTTGTGATTTGTATAATGTTAACTGCTGTTCAGGGGTGAAGTAATGTCTTTTGCAAAAGAGATATCCTATTTTTTTAAAGCTGAGGATGCAATGGTTGTGATGTGTTTATGCCAGGAGAGGTTTGATCTGAGGGTAATTGCAAGAAGAGAGATCTCAAACTGTCTGAAAATTTGGGTATCGTCAAATAGGATTCAGGAAGAAAATGGTTCTTTTGTATGGGAAATATGAGGAAATTGGGTATTAGCGTTGAAATTGATGAGGTTATCCGAACCCCTTTGTAGGATGGCTTGGAGATCGACATTGAGGGTAGTGGTGGTGATTAATGTTCTGTAGGTTGAGGTGAGGTGTGTACAGTAAGGTTTATGAAATCAAAGTAAGAAGAGTAGTGTGCTGTTGTCTGCAAACCTGTGTATTGTGTTGGAGGTCAACTGAGGTAGGTCATTGATATACCTACTTCAGCTGACCTCCAACACAACACAACACAAGGTTCTGTCCTGGTGATAGGACAGAACCTTGTGGAACCCCAGCATAAATTGAATGGTAAGGGGATAGGGAGCCATCCACCATCGCACACAGTATGCATCCAGACAGAAAGTTGGCAATCTAACTATGGAAGTCCTCATACAGACCAAATGATGGTAGTTTGCTTAGTAAGCCTTTGTGCCAAACCAGGTCAAAGCTTTGGAGATATCTAGTGCAACCACTTGAGATTTTCCAAATTTCTCCATGGCATTTGTCTAGAGATGAGTGATATATATGTGAGCAGATCTGCTGTTGATCGTCAGCGACGGACTCCATAATTGCGGTTATTTATTAGGTGGGCATCTTCAAGGTAGTGTAGGAGTTTGGAATTGATGATTTTTTTCAATAACTTCTGACAGGACTGAGGTAAGCGAGATAGGGTGGTAGTTGGACGGCAGTGACATGTCACCATTCTTGGGAATGGGCCGAATATAGGCCAATTTCCAGTTTGTGGAATAGATTCCAGTGGAGTAAGAGATTATATACAGGCAACATAGAATAGGAGTCAGTTATGGTGCGCAAATTTTCAGGACAATTGGTGGAATGCCATCAGGGTTAGAAGACATTTTGGTGTCTAATTTGGACAGTAGATTTCTGATCTGATCCTCGCAAAAGGATATAGGGGGGAATTCTATGTTGGGTGTCTGTTATGATTGGGGGAGGACAATTACCATCGTCAGTTATGCATGCATTGAAAGCAAAGTGTGAAGCCAGAAGATTGGCTTTTTCTGTGGTTGATGATGCAATTGAGCCATCTGCGTATAATAAGGGCAGATATCTCATTGAACAGAAGTTACGAGCGATTGCTTTGGCGAGAGACCAAAAGGCTCGGCTGCCATTAGGACGGGCTGTTAGTTTCCTGCTTTTTCTCTTTTGAACCCTCTTTTAGAAGCATTCATGTTTTTTGGTATCTATTTTTGGCTGTGGTATAAGCTCTAAACGAGGATAAGGGTTCTTGATTTTAACCAGTTACGGTATGTCTGGTGTTTAATTTGTACAGCCTTGGCACATCTTTTGTAGACCTTTTGGAGGGTTTTAGTTAGGGAATGGCAGTTCAGAGTAGTGTGTGGAATGTATGTTTCATGTTGGTGAGGATTACTTTGGTAATATACGTTTGGTAATATGCTTGGGTTGGAAGGCCAGAAGCAACAGTCTAACCATGGGAATGTGGCATAGAAATTGCAGACGCTGTCCTAATTGGCACTGTTATAATGCCAAGCTACTCTTGAATGGGAGTGTCTGTTTGAGCGTTGTTGCATGGGGAGAAGATGAGCACCAGATTGTGGTCAGGTTTGCCAGGGGCTCACTACTTTGTGTATCTGGACAGGTAATTGGTGAGGAAGCGATCTAGGGTGTTTGAGGAGTGGTTTGGGTTATCTAATATTCTGGTTATCACCTGAACAAGTTGTGTAAGGTCGTTAGTGATTGCAAATATTTCAATATCTCTGCCTTCAAGATCTGTACAACTGCAGGAGGAAAGCCAGCGGCTGTTGTGGACATTAAAATCTCCTAGGAGGGTAATTTCGCTGTTGGGAAAATTAGATTGGAGAAAGTCAAATTTTAAGGAGAGGAAATTAAAGAGCTCAGAGTGGTTGGTTGTGTTTGTGGAGCGATAGAGATGGCAAATTAATTTTACTGAATGGGGAAGGGACATATTCAACCAAAGAAGGTCAAAGTTGGGACGAAAGTTGTTAAAGAGTGAATAGTTTGTAAGGTTGAGATAAATAGTGCTGTGGGTAGGTGAGATTTGATTTTCTGCCAGAAAGAGTATGTAGGATTTGGTACACTAAAGGTGGTAGTGGACACTATTAAGGTTGGGGTTTAGATCACGGATGTTCGTGGTGAATATTTAGGGTTTTGTAAGTCATATGTTTGATGCAATATGCAATATTGACTGCAATATTGCAGTATACTGCAATATGCAGGCCACCGTGGAGACGGTGGCTGCTAATGGCATCACTTGATTTTTGCAATAGTTTAAGTTGTCTGTATCTGTAGTCGCTGGTCCTACTGTTGCTACCATTTTGGCGTTTGTTGGGCCGTTCCTGAGTTTCGTGAGTTTTGCAAAAGCAAGCAAAATTTTCACCCCGAGATACGGGTTACTAATGCTACAGCTGGAAAAAAAAAATATATGGAGCAGCAAAAATATCAAAGAAATCAAGATTTACCATTTGTTCCCTTTAACGAAGATCACAAAATTTATACAGCCCGCTTTGAAGTGTGTATGGAATACATGTGCCCCCCCCCACCCCAAAAAAAGGACATAAAGCTGAATCTGGTATTGTTGAAACAGACTGAGATGAATATATATATATACATATATATATAATAAGTTTAATGACTATTACCGAGAGAAAAGATGGCAAGATATATTTAATAAGATACTACTAGTTTACTAGTTTCGTTACAAGAACATCATCAGGTATCATACTCAAAGAAATATATAAAAAATTACAGAGACTTAAAATTGTATTAACAGAACAAGTGAAAAACAGTAGCATGTTTGAAAAAATGCAAGTATGAGTTCCATACAAACGAATACTACGCGCTGTCGCGAATGCGCCAGTACTGAACAGAAGCAACGTGTGCGTCCGAGAGATTGTAACTCAGGCTGTTGTTGATATGAGAGGAATCTAGAGAAATTTCTCTTGATTCAACAATCTTTCTTTCGAGTTCATCGTAGCACACATGGATATTAGCAGTTTGAGTCCAGTTTACAATGTGCTGGCGGCCTTCGTCTGAGTTAGCAGAAAAGAGAACGTGGCTAGAGAGAGCGCTAGCTCTAGTCCTATTATAGGAGATATCTCTACGGTGTTCATCCGAACGTTGGATGAACACCGTAGAAGTTTTTTTAGATAGACTCTACCTATCTAAAAAAAGTTGTCATCAATAAGTCTTCATTTCAATTATCTTTGGCAGAAGAAAGCATACTTGCTAAAGGTCTCAACTTTGTCACTGCTCCTACATCCATCCCTAGAGAACATCTCTTAACAAAGATAGAAAAGGCAGCTTCTTTATTACCAAAGAAAGACGCCAACCTCCTCCGTATGGAAGCAATTTTCTGTATTAATAAAGCTAGACCTCCAGCTGACAACATTTCTTTCTCTGAAAGGAAAGCTATCAAGTCCTTAAAAGATAATAGTAACATAGTTATCATTCCCGCAGACAAAGGGAATGCAACTGTCATCTTAAACAAGTCTGATTACCATAATAAAATCTTGGAACTTTTAAATAGTGATACCTACTCAGAAATTGCTAATGACCCTACGATGGAACTACATAATAGAACTAATAATTTATTAAAAACCACCTTAGAGTTACAAAAAACATTCGGCTTTCTCTTCGGTCGCTTCATCCCTTGATACCTCGACTGTATGGTCTCGCCAAGATTCACAAAAATAACTGCCCACTCAGACCTATAGTTGAGGGCATACACTCTCCCACTTATAATCTCTCCAAATTTCTAGCGAGTTTTCTAAGAAATCTTTCTGGAATTTCTTCTTCACATATTAAAAACTCTGCAGATTTTGTTTCTAAAATCAAGGACATCAAACTTAAAAAAACAGATATAATGGCAAGTTTTGATATTGTTTCTCTCTTTACAAATGTTCCTGCTCAAGAAGTCCTCGATCTTCTCAAGAATAAATTATCAAAAAAACTCTTTGCTCTTCTCTCCCATTGCATAAAGTCAGGATACTTCAAATACGATAACAAGATCTACTTACAAAACGCAGGTCTGGCTATGGGCAGCCCACTCTCTCCGATTCTTGCGGATATATTTCTCAACGAATTTGAAGGAAAAGCTATTAACTCCTTTCACTTTAAACCAAAAGTCTGGTACCGATATATTGATGATATTTTCCTCATCTGGGAAGACGGCGTCAATAACCTCTATTTATTTTTAGACCACCTAAACAAGTGCCACGAAAAGATCTCTTTCACCCTCGAACTGGAATCGGATGACTGTCTTCCCTTTTTAGACCTCAAACTTACCAGATGTGCTGAGAACATTAAAATCTCAATTTTTAGAAAGCCTACTCATACTGACAGATACCTTCATGCTTCCTCCCATCATTATCCTCCACAAAAATGTGGTATTATTTCCACTTTAGCCCACCGAGCCAAATCATTACTTACCGAAGAAACAGAAATTATAAATGAACTCAATTTTCTTAAAAAAACGTTTATTAACAATGGCTTCTCTCCAAAGAAGATTGACAAATTTCTTTCCCCCAGGCACTCAACTACTGCTGAAGATCCCCCTCCCCCAAGAGCCTTCATCTCCTTGCCTTACATCTGCTCTCTTTCACCAAAACTGGCAAAGATCCTCAGGAAATTTAACTTCAAAACGTGCTACACTACGCTTCCAAAACTTCGTTCATTACTTTGCAAATATAAACAGAAACATCTTCCTACTCAGCTTCCAGGAGTCTACAAGATTTTTTGTGATTGCGGAAAGCCTTATTATGGACAGACTGCCAAATCCATCCTTCTACGTTTGGATGAACACCGTAGAGATATCTCCTATAATAGGACTAGAGCTAGCGCTCTCTCTAGCCACGTTCTCTTTTCTGCTAACTCAGACGAAGGCCGCCAGCACATTGTAAACTGGACTCAAACTGCTAATATCCATGTGTGCTACGATGAACTCGAAAGAAAGATTGTTGAATCAAGAGAAATTTCTCTAGATTCCTCTCATATCAACAACAGCCTGAGTTACAATCTCTCGGACGCACACGTTGCTTCTGTTCAGTACTGGCGCATTCGCGACAGCGCGTAGTATTCGTTTGTATGGAACTCATACTTGCATTTTTTCAAACATGCTACTGTTTTTCACTTGTTCTGTTAATACAATTTTAAGTCTCTGTAATTTTTTATATATTTCTTTGAGTATGATACCTGATGATGTTCTTGTAACGAAACTAGTAAACTAGTAGTATCTTGTTAAATATATCTTGCCATCTTTTCTCTCGGTAATAGTCATTAAACTTATTTTATAATATTCCTACCGAGTAAAAATGAATTCTCCTAGTATATAATATATATATATATATATGTAGGAAGTATTTTTACCTTGGGTATAAATATGTTAAAGATACCAAGTAATTTTAAACCTGGTTTTACTCCATTTCCCAAGTAAACAAACAGACTAAAAGTCAAGTTTGCGCCTGCAATTGATGCAAGTCTAACTGATCCCACAGGTAGCGCAGGACCAGGGCAACTCGTGGCAAAGGTGGAACAAGCTGTATATATATATATATATATACAGGGTGTTCGGGATAAATTTGACATATTTATAATTAATTATATTTTCCCGTAAGTTACATGTATTAACACACACTTCTCTTCATTTAAAAGTTTGGACCCTTCTTCATTCATATACAAGATGTCAGAAAGGATGGATAGCTGGAACCCACCTGAATCATGGAAGAGAATAACTTGTATCATGATGATTCGTGCCCGCCATCAAAATAAGGATATTACGACTGCTGCCCAATGCTCCCTGAATACAGTAAAAACAATCAGGCATGAACAAGAGACTTGCAATGGTGACTACGAGGATGTAGCAAGAAGAAAGATCCCTAGCAGACGATCTGATTGCGTTCGTACAGCAGAATTCGTCGCAAATCTGCAGGAACAGGTGTTGAAGAACCCTGGCATTGGAATTCGGGCTTTGTTCGTGGAGTTGCTAACTGTAGTCAAGCCCTGGATAACAAGGGTAGCCAATGGTAGGCCGTATGTATGGCAGCAGGATTCGGCCCCTTGCCACACCTCTGGGAAAAGTCAAAAATGGTTGTCTGAAAATTTCTACGACTTCACCAGTCCAAATGTTTGGCCTCCAAACTCCCCAGACCTTAACCCCATGGATTATTTTGTATGGGGCGCAGTTGAAAAAGACACCAATCGCACTTCCAGTAATACAAAAGCCCAGTTAATGGATAAAATTAAAACAGTTTTTGCGGCCCTTCCCAGGGAGACTGTAGCATCAGCTTGTTCGAGGTTCCGAAGCAGAATTGAAGCTGTGATCGATGCTAATGGTGGTTATTTTGAGTAAATCTTGTTGATAGTATTGTAATTAACTCTGCCTGTAATGTTTTTTTGTCAATTCATTAAATTTAATAGATACAAAGAAGATTTTTTTTTTCCTTACGAAACTGTCAAATTTATCCCGAACACCCTGTATATATGTCTCAAATGAAGTCTAAGGCCCATCGTTTAATTACAAATAATGCAGATTAGGAATTGGACATTTTGATATTTAATGACAGGAACAGGAAAAGAGATGTGTGGGAATAGACGTTTTTTAAAAAATATATTTATTCCACGAAAGAAAGGTACGAATCCAATAGGTGATCAGGGCTGCATGTAAAGTGGAGACAAGAATTGAGAAATAAATAAAAAAATATATATCAAATCAGCTAACGCCTTTTTTATTCCCGTATATATAGGGAGTAGGCGAGGTCGTTTTAAGCCCTATCTAACTTTTATAGACTGAGTGGGCAGTTCAATCTCCAATGGTACCCAATCAGAGATAGCTGGCCCAAGGCTATCAGTAATTAAGTGGCACGCAGTGAAGTGTGACGGCTCAACAAGTGCCGCCATCTCGTGGTCCCTTACTCTAACACTCGTATTTAATGACTGAAATAATGTGGGTTCTACGGTCCATTTTCTTGTGTTTACGGGACGAAAAAGCCGTGTGCCAGAAATCGACTAATTCGGGAACCGGTCGAAAAAAGCTTATAAAAATTTCCTCTAGTCGCCAACTAGACTCGAAATCAAGTCTTCCTTCATGCGGTCAAGCGCCGTGGTGTGCAAACGCCACATCCAATAAGCTACACAAGAAATAAAATCTGATAATATTTTTGTGAAACAACTGCAGTTTGAAGTCGTTGTGAAACACATCACGAGGAAGACTGTTCCAAGGGACAGAAGTAGATGGAATAAATGAGGAAGAGGAGAAAGAGGATATGTATGCACCGAAACGGGATGCTGGGCAGTTTTTCTCTTGACTTAACAGGCCCACCAACAAGTGAATGAATGATGTTTGCCAATTTACTAGAGCTGTGACCATTCAAGTGCCCTTAGAAGAGACAGAATTGAAATGTTTGAAAGGTCATCTAAGGATTTGCAGTGGGATTTATATAGGGTTAGAAGCTGATTGGGCGTAAAATAGCTTCTTGAGCAAAAAAGAATGCCTAGTTTTTAGAAGATGAAGAAGCTATTGATGTCATGTGTTTGTGTGAAGAGAAGTTTGAGGTAATTGTCAGTCAGTCCAAGGAGAGATAGTTCACCCTGTCTGGTGATGTGTGTATTACTGAAGATGAGGGAAGGTGAGCTGAGATCCCTTTTGCGAAAGAAAAGTCAGAACTGCATTTCGGTGCATTTTAGGTGACCAGGTTATCCTTGCTCTACTGAAGGATGGCATGCAGATTAATGTTCAAGGTTCTGGTCGCAGATGATCTTGTCGTTAGAGATCCCTCAGGCCGGCATGATTTGCCAAATCTACAAAACACATTACATTCATCCTACAAGGAATGTAGCGTGTCACCATCGTCAAAGCGATGGACAATCTTGGTAGTGATTGAGAGTACATGATTTATGTATAAGAAAAATAGAATAAAAAACAGAACGGAGTCGTGGGGCACTAGTGCATTGGTTGATATGCTTAAAGAGATGGTTTCGGCCGCCCCGAGACGCAGTGAGTGAACACAGAGAGAGAGAGAGAGAGAGAGAGAATGCTGGCTATCCAGCTTTTGTGGTTTAAGATTTGGTTGGTAGGCCGAAGGAAGGCAATTTTCAAAGAAGGCCTGATGACAAACACGATAGAAAGCTTTGGAAATGTGAAGGGTGACAGCACAATTTTCTCTGAACCTCTCCATAGCAGGTATCCAGTGGTGGATGATGCAGCCTAAGACATCAGCCATGAAACTTGATTGCTGGAATCCATATTTGTGGTCGCGGATTAACTTGTGAGTGTCTAGGTAGTAAAGTTGACTACTGATAATTTTCTCCATTATTTAAGAGAGGACTGATGTGATGCCGATTGCTCAGTTGGACGGTGGGCTTTTGTTTTCTATTTTGGAATGGATCGTACCTATACTTGTTTCCCTGTGATAGGACACTTGTCAGCTGAGCATAGAAGATCGAAGACTCGATAGAGGAAAGGTGTTGCCTCTGGAGCCCAACATTTGAGTACTATAGGAAACATGCCATCGAGACCAGAAGACGGTAATGTCCACGTTGTTTAAGATTCTTCTATATTTTTCTGATGTCTTTTTGCCGAAAGAACTTTTTTTCCCCTCTAACTCCTGCCATATATGACAAAAGTTAGAGGGTAAAGAGTCATACCAAGAAGTCAGCATTATCTTTGAGTAATATAAGAGTGGTGCAGTCTGGATATGAGAAAGGTGGAAGCGCGAACGAGCAGAAGTTGCATCCGATGGCATTTGCGAGAGACCAGAACGCACGGCATCCGTTCAGACAAAATGAAGGTTTCTGCTATCGGTCTTGATGAAATTGTATTCGGATTTTCTGATATTTGTCTTAGATTTATTGCTGGTTTCCACATAGGCTGGGATGAAGCTGGGATCTTGTTACAATCCACCTGCGGTCAGCTGCGTTTTTTTTTTTCAACTGCTTTTATATGCCTTCTCTTTAACCAGAGCTTGAAAAATTGAGAAATTTTTGAATGAAATGAGGGATAAAGGATTTCATATCAATGTGAATGATTTCTGTGTCTGGCTCTCAGTGCAACTTTTTCGGTCGGTATCAACTTTGTACATTTTTAATGCCAAAAGGACCAGCAGGTGGTTGTTTTCAGAGGAGGAGAATTCTGTGAGACTTGAAAGTTGCACAAGATTGTGGTCTGTGTTTCCAATAGGAGAGCAGACCCCTACATAGTCTCTAGAAAGAGAAATGGTTAAAATAAGATCAAGGCTATTTGGAAAGTGAATGGAATTTCAGGAAAGCGGGTAGCTGGGTGTATCATTTGCATTAGACCACGGTTTATTATAGAATAAAACTTCCACATCATATCTAGCTTTATCGGTAGTGTTGGAGAAGTAAATCCATCTGGTGTTCCCGGTATTTAGACAAGTAGGAAGATCCTTGTGGATCATGAAAAGTAAAATTTCAGCATTGAAGAAGGAATGTGGGCGATGTAGCTGCAATTTGGAGGTCTGATAAAAGAAGAAGGTCTGGTTTATTTGTCTGTAAGTGGTGATGAACATCCATTATGTTGGAATATTTATGAATTTTATATTATAAAACTATTAAAAATATTAAAAACTTTCTTTGGTCATCCACCTAGATTGTAAGGTCTTCCAAAAGTTCATAACAGGTACTCCATTAAGACCAGTCATAGGATTTCCACTTATAAGATTTCTACATTCTCATTCAATTTACTTCCTACTTCAACTAGAAAGAAATGCTACTTATATAAAAACATTTTGGATTTAAAAAATAAAATTTCTGATATCTTCACCTGGGTGCTTCCAGCGTTATGATTAGTTTAGTTGCTGAATCCTTGTTTAGTAGTATTCCTATGGGAAATTAAAGATGTTGGCTGATTTTTTATTTTTAATGAATAAATAATAAGTAAACAGAAAAGACAAAATGACAGGTTGACTTCACAAATAAGTTGAAGGAGATACTAATGAAACTAGAAAATGTTCTATAGATTAATCAAGAATAGAAGAAGCAGCAGTAAGGAATCACTATTATTATTATCATTATTATTATTATAAAAAATCAGTTAATGCCTTTTATTCCCTTATAGGGAATAACCAAAGCTGTTTTAGCCCTATCTAACTTTTGGAGACTGCATGGGCAGTTCAATCTCCACTGGTATCCAATCAGAGATAACCGACCTGAGGTTATCACTAATTTAAGCAGCACGCAGTGAAGAGATGGCTAACAAGTGCTGCCATCTTGTGGTCCCTAACCCTAACACAATATTTTATGTCTGAAAGAGTGTCAGATCTAGGATCGATTTTCTTGAGTTTATGGGACGAAAATCCCGAATTTCCGGGAGAAGAAACCCCTTGCCCATGCCAGGTCAACGAACAGACATTAAAAATATTGCTTGGGTTAGGGACCAGGAGATGGTGGCACTTGCTTGCTGGCGCTGGATGCCGCTTAAAATTAACAATAATCTTGAGCCAGCTTTGTCTAAATTGGCTATGTGGAGATTGAACTGTCACTCAGTCTTCAAATGTTAAACAGGGATAACACGGCCTCACCTACTCCCTATTTGGAAACAAAAGGTGTTAGTTAATTTTTTTTACTTTTTTATACTAGAAAGCTTTAAAGAACGCTTTTCAAGTCTTGGTTGAAGTGGTTTGGGCACATAATGAGAATAAATTCAGAAAGAATATCAAGAAGAGATGAAAACTGAGTAGAGCAAGACTGAAAGAGCACTATGGAAAATATACGGAGACCAGATAAAAGGAGATTTAGAAAAATAAATTGAGCTGAAAGAGTTTTCACGAAGAATGAAATGAAAGGATAGAAGAATGGAGTGCTTTGCTCCCCATGACCTGACAGTTTATTTTGGGGCAGTTGTTGATAAAAATAAGCAGCAGAAGAAGGAGTTAAAGTTTAAATAAAGGGCTATAGATCCTATTCTATTTCACATAATATTATAACCTTAGGGATTAATGCCACGAGATTGTTCAATTGCCTGCCTTCCATCTTTGCTCAGTAAGCTTTGATTCAATGATAGCTGGAGATCATTATCTGTGATGGCTGAAGAGAGAAAATTTCCTGCTCAGCGATTTAAAAAAAAAAAAACATAGTACAACTAAAGGATCCCTGCTGCTTCTTTTAGAAAAGCTTTAATTAAATTATTTTTACTTTTATAAAAAATAAATAAAGAAACGGTAAATTGGTTGATGTTAACGGTCAACTGAAATACAGGGTTATTCTAAATTATTGTTGGGGATTGAGTGGCCGATAATTTTCAAATCGGGAAGAACAAAATAAAACTGCTTACAGAATATGAATCTACTGTATAACTCAAGCAGTTCAATTTGGTAATGATGTACTTGCTGCATTTATGTCTGGGAAATAATATCACGTCATAATTCAAAATGGGGAGTATTGAAGAAAAAGCAATGAGCGCACTTTGGTTTTTTTGAAACAAAGTCCATTATCAAAACGCATCGTCGTTGCAAGAAAACTCAGTATCCAGATAATGCCATCGTTCCATTCGATGATCGAAAGCCTGTGTAGCTCAGTGGATGTGGCGTTTGCATACCACAGCGCTTGACTGCACGAAGGAAGACTTCTTGGTTTCGAATCTAGTCGGCGACTAGAAGAAATTTTTCTAAGCCTTTTTTCGACCGGTTCCCAAGTTACTCAATCACTGGCAAGCGGGTTTTTCGTCCCGTAAACTCAAGAAAATCAACCGTAGAACTTACACTATTTCAGACATTAAATACGAGTGTTAGGGTTAGGGATTTAAAATTTAAAATTGCTCACATTATTTATAAAATGAAAGCATTTAAATTTTAATTATCAACGTTATTTAAGCGATTGGTCGCTCACCTTCATGCGATATATTTGAATCTTTCAGCGACAATGCTTCTCTAATTAAATTAATTATTTCTGAATAAATCATGTCCCACGCTCGTAAAATCCACTTACACCACAGTTCCAACGATGGTCTCTTAATCTTAAAATACCGCCGCGCAATTCGAGATCGAACAGAAGTCAGTGCTAGCACTCCCACATTTCCTCTACTGTTTGCCTCCATTTCTATGCATATGGCTGGTGTAGTATTAACAAAAGATCGCTTGACTCAACTACAAAGGCATTCCGACGATTGTTGAGTTGAAATGCTGATTCTCTTCAAACGAATTCCAAAATATCTGAAACTGCTATAACAAATATCAAAAAAATTATTTTTTCGTAAAGTAAAATCAAGGGGATGAGATATACATGATGGCGAGTTATATTCGACTAAATACGTTAGACGAGCTGATTAAAAGTGAACAAACGACTTTTTGGAAGGTTGTTCATAACAGCCCTCAACTAATTGCCTACAAATGTGCATGCTTTACAGCCGGATGATGAACCCGACATTTCTAATTTCCCCAAGACATTTTGTCAAAATTCGAAGTTGTTGAAAATTACCTTTTGGGATATTTAGTGATGAAGCAACATTTGGCATATCAGTGAAAGTAAATCGCCATATCTGCAAAATATGGAGATTAAAAAAAACCCTTACACCATTCGAGTAATCGAAAGAGATAGCCCTAAGGTGAATGTCGATTGTGCTTTGTCATGTTTGGAAATTTTGGGACCCGCTTTTGGTTTGCAGAAAAAACAGTGACAGCAGTGAACTATCTGGACTTGCTTCAGCTGTATCTATTACCACAGTTGGACGATCATCAGTCAAATGTGTGTTCCCACAAGATGTGTACCGTCATATTGGGCAGTTATTGTCCGAGAATTTCTTGACATGCATTTTCCTGGGCTCTAGGTTGGGCGTGCTGGACTGATTCCATAAATTGGCTGCCCTTCTTGCTCACCAGATATTACGCCGCTTGATTCTTCCTGTGCGGATATCTGAAGATGGTGTTTTCTAAACTCCTCTGACCTCCCTTGATGAACTGAAGACCAGAATTCTTGCAGCAATAGAAAGAGTTACACCACAAATGATGGAGAACAGTTGCAGGGAAATTGATTATCGCTTAGACATCTTACGTGCCACAAAGGGGACCAGGTTGAAGTTATTTAGCATTCTGCAGTATTGATACAATACGTAATAAAACATTTTGAGTTACACCTTCATATTTTGCAAGTAGTTTATTTTTGATGTTTCCGGTTTGAAAATTATAGCCCACGGCAACCCCGACAATAATTTAGAATCACTATGTATATTAATATATATAGCTAAATTTTTCGAGATGCTGTGCAAAAAATTTCAAAGAAACAAAATATATTAACTCAGCGATGAATGTTGTCAAGTTTTCTGTGAGGATACAGATATCTGAACATAATGATGGACAGAAGACTAATGGGTTGATAAAGAAGCGGATCTAAAAGGAAAAAATATCGTATTGACAGTTCGTATTATGCTTTCAGAGAAAATAATAATAAAAAAAATGTAGGAAAGAAGGCCATTCATCTTTGTGCAATCTAAAACCCTCACATCATTCGAGTATTTTTTTGATCTCCATATTTTGCAGATATGGCGATTTACCTTCCCTGATACGCTAAACGTTGCTTGATCGCTAAATATCCCAGAAGGTAATTTTCAACAACTTCGACTTTTGACAAAATGTCTTGGGGAAATTAGAAACGTCGGGTTTATGGTGTACAAGCTCTGAAAATCACCCTGAAATTATTTTGAAAAATTATATAAAAGAATAGGAATCTTATGGCCACATTGGGATCTCTTAAGGCCAAAGCTAATTACAACAAGAAATACGACCGATATTTGTCGTAGTGATGTTTTCATGTGTGTTTAGGACACAAGTGCTTACAGAAGATTTGAGTGTGATAGCGATCATCAATTAGTTTCGAGCAGGATAAAAACGACTGTGACATTGAAAAGAAAAACATATTAAAATGCCAAAAAAAGTGCAGCATTCAGAGATAAAGCAAAAAATGTATACATTTTACCGAAAAGAAGAAAAGAAAGACTTAAAATAAGAACCAATCCTTAATTACAAGACTGATATAAATTGCAATTGATACTGAAGAGTAATTTTAAAAGCCATACCTGGTTGTATATTTTTGAAGGTGAGGACGACAAAATATTTGGTTCCAAACTTGATTAAGCCGAGAACATAAGATGAGAGATTGGTGTTGATAATTATGCATCGATAATACCAGTAAACAAGGAAAATGATGAACCAAATGGACTATAAAAATTTTAAAAATAAGAATTTGGATGACTAAAAATTTTTAAAATAAGAATTAAAGACCGAAGAGGAACAAAAACTAGTGAAATATATTCAGGACCCGCAGCGTGACGGTTGAGTTGGCCATACTGTGAGAATAATCGCAAATTATAAACAGTGCAAAACTGACTATGAGCTACCGCGCAGTTACGATTATGTATTAAGATGAGTTCTGTTGTTTTTAGAGTCACGGGGCGTTCACGTTTGAAGGAAAATAATTTTATATATTTTCAAAGAGGGCGAAAGCAGATAGGATTATCTTTTTTGTGCTCAATGGTATTTCTGTGATGGAATTTTTGTTGATTTATTAGTTTCTTTTTGTATGTGTTTATTTTTAGTGGTAGGATCTGGTACGGAAATGTTCTAATCTCGATAATGTTTCATTAAAGCGAGACGTTAATGAATTCAATAGCACGTATTGAATCATGAAACACTAAGCTCTGCTAATTTTATATATCTGATATCATCATAATCATCAATTTCCTGATATATGCACCCCGAAGAGGTGTTGAGGTTACTACGATAGCACTACATGATTACGTTTACATTGTTATTAATCTCCTATCCACAATTTTCCTCCAAATTAGTCATGCCTCACTGCCACGCGTTGTTAAAAAGTTATAGTCAATTTAAAATCTTTGTGTTCTTGTTGTTCTTAACCCGGAAACACATGCTTAAGAACATCAAGAACCTCAGGTACAACAAGTGTCATGGGAATGTCAACATAATAGGCGAGATGCTAAAATATTGGGGAGAATTGGTTGTAAAAGAAATGCATAAGCCATGTAATGAAATATGGAGATCAGGGTATGCCCCAGAAGAGTGGAAAACATCGGTCTTGCTGTCCTTCATAAGAAAGTCAGTGCTTTAGAATGCACCAGTTAAATAACTATTGCATTAATGCGTCATCTTGGCCAAGTGCTGATGAAAATACAGAATGCCTGAAAGGTCATATGGAGGCACATCTTCCTGATGAGCAAGCTGGATTAGAAAAGATTGAAGTACGGTGCAACAAATACTCGCACTAAGACTAATAGCAGAGAAAGCTCGAAGAAAGAACAAAAAGATATACTGCTGTTCGTGGACTCCCAAAACGCCTTTGATAATATTGACTAAAATACAACATGGGCAGTCTTGGGATCCTACGGTGTGGACAATAAATTGATCTGCCTGTTTAAAGATATAAACAGTCGAGCACAAGCAACAGTCAGGATAGCAGATGTGATTGGTTTGCCACTAGTCAAGTCACAAGACAAGGCGACCCAATATCGCCAATCATCTTCATCACACATCTGGGAAGAACACTAGATAAGATTTAATAAGAAGGTGGAGGTATTTCAATAAATCACATGAAAATAAACTACCTCTGCTTTGCAGATGACATCGTCCTGACTGAATACGACGCAGCGAGGCTGGAACAGACATTATAAACACTATACATAGAAGGAAAAAGATATGGACTAAATGTCAACTATGAAAAAACTAAAACATATTAGGACATCAAGAGTTACTGAACAAAGTTACCATAGAAGGATTTCAACTGGAAAATGTAAAACACTTACATATCTTAGATGCTACATGAAGCAAAACATGCCCCCCCCCCCAAAAAAAAAGGAAGTGAAAGTTAGAATAGCCAGAGGAACAGCTATCTTAAAAGCATGGACAAAATATAGAAGTGCTCAGCTATGGAGACACACACTAAACTGCTTATTGTGGAAACCTGTATCTTCAGCAGCATGTGCTATGGATGTGAGGCTGGGTACTCTTGAAAGAATCTGAAAGGAGGATATTAGCATTCGAGAGGACATGCTATAGAAAAATTTTGAGAGCAAGCTGGATCCAGAAAGTGAACAATGAGGAAATATATAGACGAATACATAATCAAAAGGAAACTACGTCTCTTTGGCCATATATGTAGAATGAACGATGAGAAGAAATTAAAAACGTTGCTGTTTGGGATGATTGGAGTAAAGAACAAAGGAAGACCAAACAGAGAATGGGGCGTTGCCATTATCAAATGGTGCGGAAATTCGGCGCACAAACTGAGTCATCTTGCACAAAATATAATGCAGTGGAAGGAATATATCAAAATCGCATCCGACTACGGGAGTTGAACGCATGGTTGTTGTTGCCTCCTATATTGTCATATCTAACATTTCGTTCTTCTAAGGCAGTTCTAACTGAATCAATTCATCCAGACCTTAGTCTTCTTTAGGGTCTCTTTCCTGCTAGCTTGGCAACAAACACATGTTTTGCTAAATTTACCTCACCTATTCTATTTAAGTTTTCATACAACTTTAGGTCAGCTCTACTGATACATTCTTGAATGTTAATAATGTCAAGTTCCTTTCTACTATCTTCATTTTTAATATGATTCTGCCATTGACACCATCGGTTAACTCCCGTAATACGATAGGTGGCACCTGTGAATCAGTTACGATAAACTTGCGATACCACATTTTATCGTAATTGAAGTGTTTATTTATTTTTTTTTTTTTATTTTTTGCGAAATAAGCCGTAAACGGAAAACTAACAGAGGGTACTAAGGAACCGATTACTTTTGCAGAACTCGTAAGTATCCATAGTCCACGAAATCAGTTATATTTTACAATTAAAAAACAGCCACGTGAAAGCGTCTGCTTTCCCTACCTTGCGAAGTAAAGATGGAGGCAACAAAAGCCAACAACGAAAGATTACCTCGAGTGCCGTCAGCGTAGCGCCGCCTATCGCCAACAAACCGAATGCCAATATGGAGTGCCACAGCTGTGAAACCGAGGTTACCAAAAGAAAAAAAGGTATGTTGTGGGATTTCTGTTGCCATTGGCTATATACTTCCTGCGCGAAAATATATGGATCGGCGCACAAGTTTTTTTACCGATCTCAACCAGCCTTACTTCTGTAGGATATGCCTCCCTTCCGTAAAACAGCTACTAAACCTAGGCAAAACGAGTAGAAAACCTCAACAACACTTAATACTAGGATCGATACCTTCTCCTCCAAAATCCGAAAGTTGGAAACTAAGCTCGAGATGCTCGACGACCAGCGCCCTATCGCAAGTGCACCCGTGCCAGCTAACGAACTTCGCAAACTAATCATATCAACGGAACACGATTCGCTCGAGGCCGAAAATAGGAGACTGAACGCCGTTATCCTGAAAACTTTCCGACAGAAAACGGTAAATCATTAATAGAAGACTTCGACAAATTAGCAGGAGAATGCAACTTTGATCCCAGAAATATCGTCAAATCCCATCGTTTCGGGCCCATAAACAAAAGAAAGGACGGAACGAACTTTCCGTCTCGTGAAAGTGACCTGCAACACATGGACAAACACATCCAACTTTGATTTTTTAACGGTAGTTGTGACATAATGATTAGAAATATATACACGTTTACACAAGAATAATGTTTAATTTGCCAAATATTTCGGTCTGAATATTACAGACCATTTTCAGTGGCTACATAGGAATAGTTTTAAAAAACAAGGTGGAATACGAACAATTGATCATTCACACATAGAACGAGCTGCGTGATGTCATATCGCTAAGTATTAGAAAAGCAAACATTTTTAAAGTCATAATTAAAGATATTAATTCAGAAATTCATATAATAATCTTAAATAACATTAGACTAATATAGGAAATTTACAACAACAAAAAAAAAAAAAAAAAAAAAAAATTGTTATTCTGATTAAACTTTCCCAAAATTTGTATATAGATATACAGTCATTACAATTCAAGAAGTTTAAATAAACGTTCAAATTTGTAGCGACATCTGTGTAGGAGGAGAGTCTTGGACCAAAGGATGTTGTGGCTTGTTTCTAATCCATGCTGAGCTAATCCAGATTTTTCGGGTTTGTTGTGTTGAATTCATGATTGATACTCTTGAATTCTTTTTTCTATATAATGTCCTTTTTTCTATAGAAAAAAGAATTCAAGAGCATCAATCATCAATTCAACACAACAAACCCGAGAAATCTGGATTAGCTCAGCATGGATTAGAAACAAGCCACAACATCCTTTGGTCCAAGACTCTCCTCCTACACAGAAGTCGCTACAAATTTGAACGTTTATTTAAAGAAAGTGTGGAGGCCTTACTTCAATGTCCTAACTTGAATCGTAATGACTGTATATCTATATAAAAAATTTGGGAAAGTTTAATCAGGATAACACATTATTTATTTTTATTTCTTTTGTTGTTGTAAAAATCCTATATTAGTCTAATGTTATTTAAAATTATTATATGAATTTCTGAATTTCTGAATTAATATCTTTAATTATGACTTTAAAAATGTTTACTCTTCTAATACTTAGTGATATGACATCACGCGGCTCGTTCTATGTATGAATGATCAATTGTTCGTATTCCACCTTGCTTTTTAAAACTATTCCTATATAGTCACTGAAGATGGTCTGTAATATTCAGACCGAAATATTTGGCAAATTAAACATTATTCTTGTGTGAACGTGTATATATTTCTAATCTTAACATCCAAATTTATAACGGCGATAAACAACAAGCTAAAGGACCCTTGCTCCCAGTCGCGCATACGTGTTCGACCTGATTTTACTTTTGCCCAGAGAGAGCAAAGGCACTAACTCGGAAGACAACTGGAAGAAAAAAACCGAAAATGAAGACACAAGTTAGATGATAGATTACAAACAAACCACAGTAGTGCAAAAACCCAGCGACACCACTAGTAGCCACCAAAGAGACCAGTATGCAGGCACTGCATAGGAAACGTGCAAGACCCTTGCGATCAAATCAATGCCTCACAGAACCTGGCATATCCACTTCACCAACATCCGTGGCCTCAACTCCAAACTTAATAGTGTCAACTACCATCTGAACTCCACCTACTCTTTTTAATAGAAACTCAAATCTCACCTTCCCCCAGCACTATCCATCTCAATCTTCTTAACTATACACTATTTAACTCATTTCGATCCAAGGGTGGCGTCTGTGTATATGTTCGCTCTTACATACCTTGCCAGAGAGCACCGAACCTGGAATCGCCCAATTTTCGACTTTGTTTGGCTGAAACTATCCCTTCCCACTCAGTCAAATTCATCTGCTGTCTCTATCGCTCTCCTCATACCACCAATTACTCTAAGCTCTTTCATTTCCTGTTCCTTAAAAGTTGATTTTCTCCAGTTCAACTCTCCTAACAGTGAAATCATCTTTCTGGGTGATTTTAATGTCCATATCACCAACTGGCTTTCCTCTTCCAGTTGTACAGATCCTGCAGGCAGAGATGCTGAAACATTTGCCATCACTAACGACATCACACAAATTGTTTAAAAGCCGACCAGAATACCAGATAACCGGAAACACTCCCCAAATACCCTAGATATCTTCCTTGCCAATGACCCCTCCAAATATGCAGTGAATATAGTGAGTCCCCTGGGTAACTTTGACCACAACCTAATGCTCATGTGCTCCCCCATGCAACAATGCTTACACAGTCATTCCCACACAAGAGTAGTTTGTCATTATAGCAGTGCCAATTGGGACACTCTCTGAGACTACTATGCTTCATTCCCATGGTTGGATTATTGTTTCTGGTCTTCCAGTCCAAAAATATGCACCGAACGTATCACCCAAGTAATCCTCACTGGCATGACAACATACATTCCCCACACTTCTCTGAACAGCGATCCCCTATCTATACCCCGGTTCTGCAAAAGATATGCAAAGGCTGTATAAATGAAAAATCAGGCATACGAGTACAACAACTGGCTCAAATCAATACCCCCCCCCCATCTTTCTTCAATGCCTGTACTGAAGCCCGAAATAGATGCAAGAAAATTATCAATGCTTCTAAAACAGAATTTGAACAGGCAAAAAGCAAGAAGCTTGAAGCCTGTCCAAATGGCAGCAATGCCTTTTGGTCTCTTGCCAAGGCAATTGGTCATAACTTTTGCCCTACACTATTCCAACCCCTACCATACCCAGATGGCTCATCACCTACAGAAAACGTTAACTTCCTGGCTTCACACTTTGCCTCAAATGCACACATAACTGACAAGTACAAATGGCCTCCAGTCATTCCAACTGCCCAACATACAATGCTCCCTGTATCCTTTTGCCAAAAAGAGATCATAAACCTGCTGTCTGAATTAGACACAAAAACGTCTCCTAGTCCTGACAGCATTTCTTCAATTGTCATGAAGGTCTGTGCACCAGAACTGACTTTTATTTTTTGGCGTCTCTACATACTCTCTTACTCCACTGGTATTTATCCCAAAGCCTGGAAACTGGCCTATATTCAACCCATTCCTAAAAAGGGTGACTACCATCCTTCAGTCCTATCTAAAGTGATGGAGAAAACGATCGAATCTATACTCCTAATCTACCTTGAAGGTACCCAGCAGTTAAGTGACCAGCAGTACGGATTCCGTCGAAGCCTCTCAACAGGAGATCTACTCTCATATGGATTGCCAGCTTCCTGTCTGGATGCACGCTATGTGTGATGGTAGACGGCTCCCTATCCAGCTAATGCAGGGGACCCACAAGTTCAGTTCTTTCACCGACCCTCTTCCTTCTGTATATCAATAACCTACTTCACTTGACCTCCAATCCTATACACAGTTTTGCAGACGGCAACACATTGCACTCCTCCCTTTCATTTGAAATACGCTACTCTACACAATTCACTTCAACCCACAGAGCAGCAACCATCACTGCCCTTAATTCTGACCAACCCATCCTCCAATAGGACTCAAATAACCTAGTGAACTTCTACTTAGTAAAACTCACTTCTGTCTTATTTCTCACAAAAAAGAACGATTTTCCCCCAGCATTATTTTTGATAACACTCAAATTCCCAAATAAGATGAAGTTTCTCTTTTCGGAATTATGCTGACACACAGCTTCTCCTGGCATAAACACATCACAACCACTGCATCCTCAGCTTCCAATAAAGTAGGAGTTCTCTTCCGCTCAAGACGCCACTTTACCTCTAAACAGCTTTAACATTATACAAGTCACAAATCTGCCAAGCTATCAAATACTGCTCACATTTGGAGTGGGTCTCCTAAAAGCTTCCTTAAAATGCTTGACTCAATACAGAGCAGAGCAATTAGACTGATAAAGGACACATCTCTCACCAACTTGCTCCACTCACTTTCACATAGATGCTTGGTGTCTGCAATTTGTATATTCTATAAATATATCACAAAAAATAAATAAATAAATCAGCTAACGCCTTTTTATTCCCGAATAGGGAGTAGGCGAGGTCGTTTTTTTTAGCCCTATCTAACTTTTTTTTTGGAGACTGAGTGGGCAGTTCAATCTCCACTGGCAGCCAATCAGAGATAGCTGGCCCAAGGCTATCACTAATTAATCGGCACGCAGTGAAGGAAGCGGCTATTAAGTGCCGCCATGTGGTGGTCTCTACCCTAACTCAGATATTTTTAATATCTGAAATTAGTGTGGGTTCGCCGGCCGATTTTCTTGAGTTTACGGGACAAAAAACCCGAGTTTCCAGGAGGAAAAACCCGCTAGCCTGTTCCAGAGATCGACTAACTCTGGAACCGGTTGAGAAAAGGCTTAGAAAAAGTTCCTATAGTCGGCGACTAGATTCGAACGCCTTTCATCGTGCGGTCAAGTGCTGTAGAGTGCAAACGCCGCTTCTACTGAGCTACACAGGTTCCTTTCTATAAATATTTCCACGGGAAATATTCATCTGAAAGAGCATCAATAATTCTCCCACTCTGTACTAATCCCATTGAAACATGCACAGCTGCCACCCAACATCCTTTCACAGTACACCTTGAAACCCACAGAACAAATTTCTTTTCCTCCTCCTTCATCCCTGTTACTGCTGTAGTGGTGTTCCCCTGACGTATTTCATAAGGAATACAACATGCAGGCTTTTAAATCAAATGTAAACAAATTTCTCCTTTCCCAACCCACTACTCATATACGGCACTAACGTACTACAGGTTGACCAGCCAACCTCTCGTATATGGGCCCAACATAAAAAAAAAAAAAAATATGCTTACGATTTCTAAACTATATGTGTTAATGTAAAAATCTAAGCCTGACAACCTATATTTCGCCTGAACCCTGCTTGTTCTTCTCCAGGTTTCTCTTCCACAATCTTTATCAACTTGTTTTCAAGTATGCTTGTATAAATCTTACCTGAAACACTCAGTAGAAAAATTCCTCTGCAATTCTCACATTCAGCTTTACTCCGTTTTTTATAGATCGGTACTACAAGAGTTCTACTCTAATCACTGCGAATTTGACCTCTCCAGGCCCCTTGAATTATGCAGTGCAGCCACTGCAACACTTTTATACCTCCATACTTAAGCGTTTTTGATCGAATATCATCTATTTCAGCTTCCTTTGCACATTTCAAGTTTTTGAGGGCTTTTTCTACCTCAAGTATTGATATGTTCTCCTCTTTGCGTTCCTCTTGAAAATTTTCTAGTATAGTTCTGCCATCACAGTTGAATTGAAGATAATTGAAGATAACCTTATCTTCAATTCTCATGTCACCTTTATCATATTTGATTCCTTTTACAGTACTCTTTCCTCCGTTTCTAAGCTTCTTCAATAGCCCTCCAGAACATTTTGCCACCTTCCTGATATTTATTTTCCACACTCTTACCAAAATCCTCTCATGACTTTTTTTTAGCAACTTTTACACATATTTTAGCTCGCTTACATTTTTCTGTGTATTATTTTAGGGCATCTGCTGACTTATTGCTGGAAACCTTTGGTATGCTTTCTTCTTTTCCCAGACTGTTTATTTAACTTTTTGTGTTCTCCTTGGTGTTTCAATTAAAGATCATTGTCATATTCAATGACATCTGAATCAATTAGTGTGTTGCTGAATCAATCAATGTCTTCTTCAGAATTTTTCACTGAGACTACAAGGTTTGGTTCCTGTTTTCAATCTGATGGAAATTTTCTTCAATAATATTTGCATACTCAAGTCTACAATTTACCTATAAAAGCTGCTCAACTTTAATTCTTCTTTCTTACATATTGTTCTTTCCAATGTGATATTCATTTTTATCTCGCTTAGTACTAAGTAATGGTCCCTTCAAATTTCGAATCCTCTGTACACTCTTATATCCAGAAGCTGCTTGATGATATCGCTATCAACTATCATCATCATCATCATCATCATCGTCATGCGTATTTAGGCCTAGTATGGCCTGTTCCGGCCTTAGAAGTCATCGTTGAATCGTTTAAGAGGACCCCCTGGTTTTCTTTTTCCTAATGGCTTGTACTTTAAGGCTTGTTTTGGTAATCTTTCTGTTTTCATTCTTTGAACGTGTTCCATCCATTTATGTTTATATTTTTAATTTTTTTTTATTAGTTCTTGGTTTAATTCTTTCATAATTTCTTCTTTTCTTTTTGTGATCAAATAGAGTATACTTTGCAGTTTTTCTCATAAACTTCATTTCTTCTGTTGTTAATCTTCGTTTGTCTTTTTGTTTTATTGTCCAGATTTCGTTTCCATACATTAAGACTGGTAGGGCTAATGTATTGTATACTTTTAGCCTGGTTTGTTATCAACGATGACGTAGTCCATGAGGCTTATCTTATTTCTTGTTTGTTCTCTCCATGTGAACTTGTGCACATCTTTATGTTGAAATGTGGTGTCGGCAATGATTTGTCCGTGTCTGAGCAGAAGTCCAGCAAATACCTACCATTATTATTAGCTTTGGCCTTCTCCTTCCATATTTTCCCCAAATGTTCCTGTATACTTGATTCATGATGAGATTCATTTCCTACTCTGCTGTTCAGGTCTCCAATAAGAACCACTCTTTCCATTTTCTTTATGTCAGTTGCCTGTTCCAATGCCTCAAAAAACTTCCTTTCTTCCTTATTGTGGGACGATAGCAAAAATAAGTTTTAATGTCCATTTTCCCATTTTGAAGTTTGCCCACATAATTCTACTTGAAACTGCATTCCAATCAAGAAGGTTATCTTCATGTTCGGTGTTGAATGCTATCGCTACTCCTTCCTTTCCTTGATCATTATTGCCTGAAAATAGCATCCTATACTTATTGTTTAGTAAGATCTCATCTGTTTTTTTTTCTTCTTTCTCTTTGTGCTGCCAATTATGTCCACATGGAACTTTTCCAGTTCTTCTGCAAGTTCGATTTCCTTTCCATTAATACTGCTTATATTGATGGTTGTTCCTATCTTCAGTTCTTCTAATGTTGGGTTTATTCTTTTTCTTCTAGTTGATGAGTTAGAGTTTGTTCCAGTAGCTGATTTTTCACTGTTCACCGTGATTCCCTGACAAAAACAGCAGTCTTGTTTAACCGCGCGAAGCCCCAGCCGGCATGAAATCTCATGTTTTTATCATCATGTGCATTTGTGGTTTAAGCCATTAAAAAGCACAAATTGGTTAGCTATGTCCCAAATCGCTAGCCCATCCCTGTTCGTTCAGTACCCAGTAGATAACGGGGCGTACCACGTGAAGGTGAGGGTTAGACCATATCTGACATAAGGTTCGAAATGAAACTTTAATTTTTAGAAAAATTTAAGAACTAATCCTTTCCAACATTGGCAAATTCTGAAAAAATGCAATTAATTAATTACAATAATTAATTCAAATTACTTTGAACCAATTATTCTGTCATTTAATGAAATTCAAAGTGATTATTCTGGAGATTGATAAGTGATTAAATGATGACTGATGCAGTGGCAAAAGCATTGCTTGAAAGGTAATTAAAAATAGTCAGTGGAGTAGTAGGATGCATCAACTCGTGAGGTAGGAAAAAAAGAAAGAAAAAAAGAAACCATCAAAATTTGAAAAGTGAAAACTTGACACTAGAAAGGCTCAAATATGATATCATTCAAAAGTTTCACATTATATATGTATATATATAATGAGAAATATAATTCAAAATTATTATTATTATTATTATTATATCTGAAGCTTCCAGGGAGTCAAGGACTCATCGAAGTAGGCTATAAATTACCCAAACTAGCTATCGTACCTTCTCTTAAATTCATTCATACTATATATGCACTCACTATCCCTAAGGACAAATTATTCCACTCACTCAATGCTCTCTGGGAGAAAACCTAATTCTTGTCCCTTTCTTGACTGCAAATAAATTTAACTTATGGATGCGCCAAAGTTCTCTCCCCACCTTCATATATAATGAAAAATTTCATCAATTGATATCCTATAAAACCCATTTAAAAGCTTATAGACCTCTATCATATCATTTCTCTCCTGTTAACGAGAGTCTGCAATCCACATACTCGCAATCTGTCTTCATAATCTAACTCCCATAATCCAGATATAATCTTTGTAACTCTTCTTTGCACCTTTTGCACAGCTTCTTTATTCCCTTGTAACCCGGGAGACCAAATCTGCGTAATAATCCAGGTGTGGTCTTATCAAAGCCTTATAAAGAGGAAAAATGACTTCCTTATCCTTACATGTCAAGGTTCGCTTCAACATCGCAATTATCCTCTGAATTGTCTTTGCAACTTTTGCTATGTGACCTTTGAACTTTAAATTTCTATCGACCAATACGCCAAGATCCTTGCCTCTACAGCTTCTTGTAGCATAACCCCGCTAATATAACATGCCGCTGGAACTCTAATCACAACAAAGTGCGAAACTTTACACTGCTAACATTAACCTGACAGCCATTTTCGTTTGCCCAAATTTCCAGTCTATTCAAATCATTTTGTAATTGCTGAATATCAGTAGCATACCCGATTGCCCTGGCTCTCTTCCCATCATCCTCAAACAATTGCAGATCATGTTA